>NW_021163370.1:0-96672 GCF_004324835.1 Dendronephthya gigantea
GTTGTAGGAATGTACAAATAATGAAAATATAAAAAAAAACACCTGTCAGTTCATGTCAGATAAAATCTTCAATTTTGTCCACAATTTTTTGACGTTTTAATATATATTCTTGCCTTTAATATATATTCTTGCCTATAACAGCGTCTACGACTTGTATTCATCTTAAAAAAACGCTTTATATTTAAAAAAAATGCAATTAATGATGTTTTCATGACTCATATTTGAAAAACAAAACAAAACAAGTTTTCACTGGAAATTTTTTTATAAAGGCCAGGGGGGAGAACCTGTTGTTTACTACATCCAGGGGGGAGAACACCCTTGTAGCGGGCTCATATTGCAGACATGGGAGATCATGTTGAACAAATTAGTATACATGAAGCATTGTACCTACCTGATTTAAAAAAGAATCTTTTGTCTGTCAATGCAATGGGCAAATTGGGAGCTCCTGTTAACTTTGTTGGTAAGACATGCAAGATTTCAAAAAATTCAAAGTTAATGGCTTGTGGTAAAATGCAAGAGAAATGTTAGGTGTAAATGTGTTAATAATCGACTGAATGTGACAAGAGAAAGTTCTGACCTGGAACTGTTGCATTGCTGCTTTGGTAAAAGATGTAACAGAATTGGAAAAAAATGTACTGGTCAAAGGTATGGATAAGGATGGTGAAAAAGGCTTAATATGTGAAGCTTGCACTATGGATAAACAAAGTCATACAACCATAAAGGGGCAAGATATAGAACAACTGAGCCATAGGTTAAAAGTTCACATTACTTGGTAGCATTTATTGATGATTATTCATGATATACACAAGTGTATGTTATGAGGCAGAAAAGTGAATTGTGGAAAACGTTTCAGGAATTTGCAAGTTATGCCTCAAACAGTTCTGAAAAAGTAAAGTATTACATCATTTTTGGTTAAAGCAATTAACACCACAGCATATGTACGAAATCTATGTCCTACCTATGGGCGGCCGTTACCACCAAAAATGTTACACGTGTGAAATGAATGGACATAAACAGAAATCATTCATAACAAACACGAATGATTCAACGTGTTTTGAAATGCTTGAACCTATTGTAGTAATATGACTGGACAAAACAAGAAATGACTCGTTCAAATTTGAAACGATTCACTTCACTGTGCATTAATTCGGCTATTATTGCGCTGATTCGCATGGACCAAGTGAAATGGCTTGACGTTTTTTGCAGTGACGCAGCAAGTCGTAGAAGAGTGACACACAAATAATTCATGCAATTTGATGTGTTTTAAAATAGCTCAACTAAATTCGACATGATTCAATCAGATGAAAAGCGATTCGATCTTATATGACAATGTAACTCAATGTAAAATGGCTCAGTTAAATGCGGCGTCGTTCAGCTAGATGTGAACAGATTCAAAACCATGTGAAATCATTCAATTACACGTGAAATCACTCAAATAAATGTGAAATCACTCAAGAAGATGTGAAATGGCTTCACCAAAGGTGAAACGATTCGCATCCAAGTGAAATGACACGGCATATTTTGATCTGACGTAATTTGTGCGTGCTTGACGCGTCTTGTTGTGAGGTGATTCATCATGATGTGAAGTGAATCAACAAGATGCTTCCATCTTGTTAATTACACTTTCCTGAAAGAAAATTTACGGAAATCACAAGGAATTCACGGAATAAAATGTAAATATGGAAATTTGCCGCCCGAAATTGAAATTAGTCATAGATTAAATTAGGCGACATTCTTCAAGCTTTTTTGCTTTTTATTGGCAAATATTTTCCCCTGGAAGATCTCAGTATAAAGGTATGTGTTCAAAGATAATTTAAACTCTGTTTTTAAACAATATCGCCTTGTTATTTGGCGTATATTATTTGGGATACATTGACGAGTATAGGGCAATGGGCCACGTGTCCACTGAAGAAAGTTATTCATTTAAGATTGAACATTTTAAATAACTGCATTTAGGCATGCTTTGCAGAAATTACAGGGTCGCTGGAGACTGCCTTTACATCCTCACATTCAGGGCCCTCTGCGGGAATTTTTGTCATGGAGTTAATATAGTTTACGAATTTCAATCACACTTTAGCATTGTAAAAAATAGTTCGAGCAGATAATAGTGAAATAATTTTACCTTTATGCTACTTTTCAGCTGCTGGTAAAATCCCCAAAGTCTATGCAACAATGGTGAGAATATTACATTTGATATGACATTTAAAATTATGTTATTTGCTTGAATATTCTCAAATTTATACAATTGTACATTATGGTGTCACCAAAAAATTATTTGGAATAATTTTGCATTTTTAGAGTCATAATGTGGACACAGTAAATGTATTGATGTAGGTTGTGCAGATGCTGCAGAACAGAGAGAGGTCACAGCAAGCCCAACCCTCGACTTCTGCTGTTAATAATGGACCAGATGGTCAAACTGCAAGTGCCTCTGGTAGCACATCCACTGGCACTGGTGAACAAGCTGCTTCAACCAATTCTAGGCATCTAGAGGAACACCGAAGATTGTTTAGCCGACAAGCGGTAACTTCTTTATACTGAAACATGTGACTAGAAAAGTCCCCTGAAAAATTAGTAAGGGGGAAGGTGGAATATTTTAGGAAATGAAAAGAGAGAGTCAAAATTTAACAAGTTGGTTTAATTTTACAAATTTATAGAGAGTTCAACCATACTCTAGGCAAATTCCCGGCCGTAGAAGACGTGCACCTGCCAAGAAGGGTAACAGTGCCAGTGGATTATTTGCATTTGTAGTGTTTTAAATTTAAATTATTATACAAAATGCTCATCTCATAATTTTTCCTATAGAAAAGTGTTTGACCAAGACAATGTTTTGCTTTGCTGAGAAGGGAGCCACTGAGGCACCATCCTGCTCAGAGAAATTGGAGTTGCTAGAGAATGGTCTGGGGGAAAAACGGGTGTCTTTTCCCGTATCCGCTACTGCCGCTGCTGTGAAAGAAGTTTTATTCGAGTACGACATTGTTAACATCACTTTTTTGTTTGCTTTGGGTTTGGCATCAATTTACAATACCCCCCATAGTGACCATTTATTTATTTATTAATGGCCTGTCTAACTTTATGAGAGAGTGGCAGGTATAACATCATGGCATTGCCTTATTCTAATCCTTAATAGGGCTTACCCTCCATTGCGCTTTTCTGGTGGTTTTCAAATTTTGGTGAGTCAGGAAAAGGAAAGAAAAAAGCTGAAAGTTGTTTCGCATGGCTCATGCAGCACAGAGCAACTGAGATGCTTCGGCAATGGCCGAATCTATGTGCGACCGCTTCAAAGAAGTATTCCTATGACGGAAACTGTGCGTTTTCAAGAAGAAAAAGAAACATGTTTATCATGCGGTGAAAGCATTTCTGTTAGTGAAACGCGTGAGCATCTACAAGTTTGCGAGGTAATTTCAGATAAAAATGCGTTTACAATGAAAGATTAGGCACGCATCCATTTCAATCCTATTTGTCAATCCACTCATTGCAAATCTTAAGACAAATTACATCGACCAAAAGAAAATGACAAACATGTTCCTTTTAACAAACTATTTAACAATTCCTACAGCATTATAATTCTGCAAATGAGAATGAGACTGAAGAGGGAGACGTGAATACCCGAACTGGAATTAACAGTGAAAGGTTAATATCAATTCATAGAATGTTAAAAGTTAAAATTTAATATGACTATAGTTTGCCACTGTATGTGTACGAACTGTTTACAATAAAGCATTGGAAATTCAATTGAATCAATAGTAATGGAACTTCATGCTTCTTAAAATTTTGCTTTATACGGTATAGGTGATACCCCGCCTCATTTATTCTTGAATTTATCTTTAGAAACGACGTCGTTCAAGTTACGGATGATGACATGTTAATTAATACAACCTCTTTGCCGCTAAACGATCAGATCGCCCCGACACAATCAGTCTCTAATACTGACGCGAGAGACAGTGACTCAATAGCACCAGTCCCGCAACCAAATGAAACGGCGTTGAAAATCGAGGACAGCAATCGCACAGAACTTGAAAACAGGTATTACCTAAATAGACAATTTCAATGATACACGGAATCAAAATGAACATATATTTTTTTTTCATATTTAAACATTCTCAACCATTCTGTTTGTTCTAGGCTGGAAGTAGATCCTATGGCTCTGCCTTTCGAAAAGCACCTACGAAACGCCATCGACGCAACACTAAACGCAACGTACGTATTATTGCAAAGCTTGCAAAAATTATCAACGAACGATATTTTTATAAGCCTGGTTTTTTATAATACTATTGCAGAACTGCAAATGATGACCCTGTCCAAGTGCTGCGAACCTTCTCTTGCCACTTTCTTCGAGGTCGTCCACTCGACATTAAGGACCCAACAGTGCAACTTGAAGGTGAAACAACAGATGTTTTCGTGACGCGGGAAAACATTTACGAAGACGGCATGGACGAGTTGTTGGGTGGACTTGGTGTGAGCGATCCGAGTCTTCCTCTAGAAGTCACCTTTACTGGCGAGTGCGCACAGGATCTAGGTGGTCCTCGGAAAGAGTTCCTAGGTGCAATGACCCGGGAGATTAAAGATAATTTATTTGTGGTTGGCGGCGATACCTACATTTTACGTGAAGATGTTGTCGCCGAGAATCGTAGATACTTCTTTGGAGCTGGTCTTGTATTTGGTAAGAGAAACATAGCTATTATTATTAAAATGCAACTTCCAAAGTGGACTAGTTCCAAGCAAAAGATTTTAAATTTAGAAAAACGGTTGAAGATACTCACGAAAAGCTTTGAACATTACCTGAAATGAACAGTGCGGTAGCACAAATCTTTTCAATTGATCCCTTTGTTAATACCGACTCTGTTCATTTAATCTTTAGGTTACAGCATGTTACAAGGCGGACCGCTTCTGTGTTTTATGCACGAAGATTTGCTGAGCAAACTTTTTGGTGTTCATGGGGAACAACTGAACGCTGCCGAAGAACAACTTCGCGACGGCTTTTCCAAATTTGGATTAGTAGAGGTAATTACATTTGTTATACAGCCACAGAACACTAAGTACAGTAAACAATTAAAAGAAGTGTATTTATGATTTATGTGTATCCGTTACGTTCACTAAGATATGGTTGATTATAAAAACAGACATGAACATAAAACGTCTATTAATTTAATTCATTTTTATTTCAGCTTATCAAGGAAAGACCATCGATTGCTTTCCTATTACGAATAACAGCATGGCATCCCTTGACGTATCCGAGGATCGTAAAGATTTTAGCCCCAAAATTTTCGGAGCAGGGTTCCAACAAGAGGATGAAAGAGAACAGGGCATACAGGCTTTTTTTTAATTATGTTAAAGAAGTTGCTGGTATGTTCGTATTTTCTTTCGTTCTGCACGTTTTATCATTTTAACTGATTGCCTATAACATTTTTTATGTAAATCCTTTAGCCAAGAGGCGAGAAAGTGTATCGCTGGGTGACATCTTAAGATTTGCCACTGGTTCAGAGGATGAGCCTGTTCTGGGTTTTGCAATCCAGCCTACTTTATGTTTTAGTGACGGCATGCGTTCGTGCCTACCAACCTCCAACACATGCATCAACCTTTTACGTCCGGCTATTGGTGAAACTGTACCCGAAAGTCAAGATGAAATGTTCCAAAAATTTGATTTAGCTTTTAGCAACACCCATTTTGGAATGGCGTAACGTAATCGTTACCGATTTTTATGATGTATATATTATTAGTAGTTTACAATTTTAGTTATAATATTTACAACACTATTGTTCTTTATATGCAATATTTTACTCCACTGTTATATTGACTTACACCCACTTTTCAGTTCAATTTTAATTAAATACTACTGCGATTCTTCTGGTAGTAAGTTGTCAAGTGTTTGCAACGCACATAGGTACGGTTCAGTGTCCCATGGATCTGTACGCTCTACTGCTGACACTCTGTGTAAAAAAGCAGCAAAAGCTGTTTCATCCAGTGGATTTGTGGTTTCCGGCACTACTACTCCATCGTCATCGTTATATTGTGGTAAACCTGCCTCTACGTCCACACCATATGTATTTAATTCGGTCTGGAGGAATGAAAAAGTAAACGAAGTTTGAAACTAACTGTTTATTTACTAAGACTTATATGTTAGAAAGCGGGCAAATTTCTTTAAGTTGCATAACTTACATCTGAAAGATTTTCAAAATATTCGTTGGCAATAGTACCATTCTCGTGTTGGATTTGCTGCATGCCCATAATAAATTGTTGAAGTGGACTTTTATTTGCGGCTGTGCGCATCTTGTGATGTATCCAAGCGTTTGCAAATTTTGTAAGCATATCATTGATGACCGGCTTATAAACTTCATGAAGGCGAAAGATGTGGCGTTCATTATCGGGATCAAGGATTCCCTCCGTTTCCATAAGTGTAAACAGGTCGTAAAACACGGATAGAATGGTTTGATACACATCTCTCCACAATCGCTCGATTCTTGAATTGTGAACACTGCGGCCAGTAATATAACTCCCACGAGATGGTCCCCTTGCTGGATGGCTCAACATGTAATGAGCAACATCACGGTTTTCCACACCCATATCCCCTCTAACTCTGGATGGAAGCCCCCATTTAGCAATCGCTTCCTCAAATAGTTTCAACACTGTTGCAGATTTGTTGTCAACACTACATGCAAGGTATACAATTACCCTGCTGTAACCATCGATGCAACCATGTATGACAAAACGCCACCTAATACAAAAAAACAACAAAAATGATCATACTAAAAAAAGAAAGTAACAAGGGACCACAATATTACTTCTTTAAATAAACCACTTTTACTAATTTACGTTTTTTCACCAATCGATTCTATTTGTATTGGTTTCGATATTGTCTACTGAGGTGAAAACAGTAGTGCAGTATTTGGCCACAACTGCACCATTTGAGGTAATAATTAAAATCCTAAAGTAACTGACCTTATCAACTTATGGTTTCCATCCATATGCCAAAGTGACAATGGTGAGCGTACGTTATACACCCTCCTTTGTATGGCATTAATTGTTCTGAGTCTCCTTCCAACTGGATCTACTCTTTTGATAGAATCTCGGACTCGCCTTCTTTGAACCTTTATTCCTTGAGACACAAGCTCTCCCTCTATAGTCTTCATCCCTAAAAAATGTGAGCATTTTAACACCAATTCATTCTGACATTTGGACTGCTCCATAGCAAAAAGAACAAAATACATGGCCAGATACCTGATCTTGGAAAATATGAGATTATTCATTTAGTGTATGCATCAAGGGAATCATCATCAATATCACTGAATCTTTCAATTCGGGTCATTTCAAATTCAGCAAATGTGTTTTCCACCGTTCGCTTGCTGACACCAAGCATCAATGCCATTTGATTTTGAGTAAAGCCCATGTCTGTAAAAGATCACTTTATGTAGAACCCATAGATGCCAAAAAACACTTCTGGACATTTTGATCTAAAGGTATTTCCGAGAAGTCTTTTGTCTATTTCATATCACATTTGATGCGAAGTTGATTGATATTCATGCAAATTGTTACTTTAGTGTACTTTTTTATTGAAAAGTAAAATACACGGAACTTTCCAAAATCAAATTCACCTTTAAAAAACATAAGCTGCTCTTGCGTAATAGAAAATCTTGGCCGTCCTCGCCTCCTGACAGTTTCATCTGATGCAGCTTGATAGGGTTCGTATCTTCTTTCTATCCCAATATCTCTTTTCAATAATTGAACTACTTTATTTATGCAGTCAACAACCTCCAATGGGATGACATCATGAGGTAATGCATTCTCAGCAAGTACTTCAAGTCGCATTGCACATAGCTCACGATCATCATAACTTGTCCCACAACTTAACATGTTAATTACATCCTTGATAGCATTAATTAGTTCTGCTGTAAATGAGTCCATAATGTGTCTAAATTGACCTAAAGGTTAAACCATTTATCAGTGCAAAGGTGATTGCCCCCCCCCCTGAGAAAAATGCAGCATATAGTACGCACATTAGGTAGGGAATAGAGAAAGTGTAGGAAAATAATTGGAATCTAATGTTAATGTGACATTATTATTCTTTTCCATACAAAGGGGAGTGAGGGAACCCTCCTGAATATAATACATATTTAACAAATTTGCCATGTTGCCGCAATGTATCCCAAATAATATACGCCAAATAACAAGGCAATATTGTTTAAAAACAGAGTTTAAATGAAAAACAGAGTTTTAATGAACACATACCTTTATACTGAGATCTTCCAGGGGAAAATACTTGCCAATAAAAAGCAAAAAAGCTTGGAGAATGTCGCCTAATTTAATCTATGACTAATTTCAATTTCGGGCGGCAAATTTCCATCTTTACATTTTATTCCGCCAATTTCTTTGTGAATTCCTTGTGATTTCCGTAAATTTTCTTTCAGGAAATTGTAATTAACAAGATGGAAGCATCTTGTTGATTCACTTCACATCATGATGAATCACCTCACAACAAGACGCGTCAAGCACGCACAAATTACGTCAGATCAAAATATGCCGTGTCATTTCACTTGGACGCGAATCGTTTCACCTTTGGTGAAGCCATTTCACATCTTCTTGAGTGATTTCACATTTATTTGAGTGATTTCACGTGTAATTGAATGATTTCACATGGTTTTGAATCTGTTCACATCTAGCTGAACGACGCCGCATTTAACTGAGCCATTTTACATTGAGTTACATTGTCGCATATAAGATCGAATCGCTTTTCATCTGATTGAATCATGTCGAATTTAGTTGAGCTATTTTAAAACACATCAAATTGCATGAATTATTTGTGTGTCACTCTTCTACGACTTGCTGCGTCACTGCAAAAAACGTCAAGCCATTTCACTTGGTCCATGCGAATCAGCGCAATAATAGCCGAATTAATGCACAGTGAAGTGAATCGTTTCAAATTTGAACGAGTCATTTCTTGTTTTGTCCAGTCATATTACTACAATAGGTTCAAGCATTTCAAAACACGTTGAATCATTCGTGTTTGTTATGAATGATTTCTGTTTATGTCCATTCATTTCACACGTGTAACATTTTTGGTGGTAACGGCCGCCCATACCTACCAACTTGTTAAATGATGTATGACACCATTTGAATGTATGAAGGGAGTCATTGGATATTTAAAGCAAAGAAATCTGCTGTTGATTCATTGCAAAGATAAATTGCAAAGATTGCTCGCTTCGTGGCGTTTTTGCCACCAACTACTCACGGTTATAGGCGGCCGTTACCACCAAAAATACTCCACTTGTCAAACTAATGGACATAAACAGAGATCATTCATCACAAACACGAATGATTCGTTACGCTTAGAAATGATTGATTATCACCTAGTGACATGACTGGACATGATGAGAAATTGTTAGTCTAAACCTGGACTGATTCACTTTGCAGTGGACTAATTTATACAGACAAAGTGAAATAGCTTAAAATGTTTTGCAATGATTTAACAAGTTATAAACAAATTATTCGTTTAGTTGTGAAATTATTTATCCCGTTTTAAAACCATTTGTCGTATTAGTAAATACTTCAACCAAACGTGAAATGACTCATCTAAATGTAAAACCTTCAGCTAGACGTGAAATGACTCAACTAAATGTGAAACCATTCAGCTAAACGTGAAATGACTCAATGCGATGTGAAATCATTCGGCTAAATGTGAAATCATTCAATGCGATGTGAAATCATTCAACTAAATATGAAATCATTCAACTAAATATGAAATCATTCAATGTGATGTGAAATCATTCGTCTAAATATGAAATCATTCAATGAGATGTGAAATCATCCAACTAAATATGAAATCATTCAATCTATTTTGAAATGATATAATTTGTGCGGACCGGCGAGTGTTGTAGTGAAATCATTCAACAAGATGTGAAATCATTCAACAAGATTTGAAATCATTCAACAAGATGTGGTATGATTGGATGCGATGACAAATCATTTAACAAAATGTGATACGATTGGATGCGATGTGAAGTGAAGTATATTACTTCCACTTGGTAAAAAAATTTTCTTCCAAATTTCTCGATTTCGTCTCAAGTGGAAAACCTATTTCTTAAATTAGTTTTTTTTGGCCGACATTGCGTTGTTTTTTGAAGATTTCTTTGAAGTTTTTTTGCCAAGAAATTGATTTATGTGCTACTTATTTACTAAAATAACACAAATATATACTATATCCAGTTTTTGTTTCGTTTTTTCTGCATAGTTTTGGTATATAAAAATACTGAATTTGAAATTGGTTATCAAGTCAAATATTTAAATAAAATTGAACTGCTTATCCACCTTGAATACTCCATAATATTGTCAGGATTACTTTCAGGCCTTAAACTAGACATTATTGCAACGATATTTCTATTTTAAACGTGTTTTATTTAATTTTTAAAGCCTTTTGTCTGGTATATATGCCACATGCACTTTGTTTTGGCGGCATGATTATTAGTTTATTACACAGAAGGTCATTTTCATTGGTTTTTTTTGCGTAAGCGCTATTCGTCACTCAGCAAGAACCGTAAACAGAAGCAGTCATCCCTTAGAAATATTATTTGTTTGTATATTGCCAGGACACCAAGGGTTCACGGTACTTGCTATTAAGTGACAAGTCATGACGAATAGCGCTTATGCAAACGCCTTCTGTGCAGTATTCTGTGCTAAGGGGGGGGGGGGAGCGAGGATGGGAAGTGAAAAAGTGACAATCATTAGTCATAATTTGAAACTAGGGTTCAAATTTGCCGATCAAAGGAAATGTATTGGGTCTTCACAATGGAGAATGAAAATTTATCGTTAGTAACTTTTATTATTATACCCACTAATGTACAGGGTGTATTAAAAAAAGTTTACTCTTCGAAAATATCTGCTATTATTCATAGATCGCAAAATTTGTGAAAACTTTCAGCGTTCCTTAGTTTTGGTCCTTCTGGTACATCCAAGAACAAAATTATTTTCAAAACTAAATTTTTGACTTAAGGTGGCTTGTTATTAAAATCCACTTTTTAAATATCTTGTGCACAAAAACTGGTACTTAAAAACTCATTTTAAATTCATACCGTATAAGTGTGGAATATGTTTAACAAACTGTCAAAGTTTCATACAATTTGATGCACGCATAGTCGAGAAATAGACTTTTAAAAGCCCAGTTTCGCATAAATTTGACGCATTTATTACAGTAATTTATGCAAAACGATGATTTTGCATAAAATTAATGCATAATAAACCATAAAATTAATCATGCAGAAAAAGATTAGCCAAAAGAGTGGAAAATAAGACAAAAATTTAGTTTTGGAAATAATTCTGTTCTTTCTTGGATGTATCAGAAGGACCTAAACTACTAAGGAACACTGAAAGTTTTCACAAATTTTGCGAACTATCAAGAACAGCAAATATTTTCGAAGAGTAAACTTTTTTTGATACACCCTGTATATTCAGCTAAAATTTTATAACATGAGCGGATTTGTGAAATTGAGGATCATTCTGTTTCAAAATTATTTGCTTTTTAATACACCCTGTATAATAGAAAAAAATGTGTCAACATGGTCACTTCTATCAGAATTAGATTTTTTTTTCCGGTGAAGCTAGCTTGAATTTACAATGCTCACATTTTTCTGGAAAATAATCAGTATAACAAAGTAAACAGAGGTTACAGCAATGACCTTGTCGTTTTGATGAACTTGGGGGGACTCCAACTGGCTGATTTTTTAAATTTCGTTTGAGATTATTTACTAGCAGTTTATGCAAGTTATTAAATTATGGTGTCGTATTGTATTTTTTTACACTTAAATAGCTAGTGTTTTTTTCAAGAATATATATGTTCACCGCGCTGAAGTACGGCACATGCAGCAAAGTTTATTATTGTGTTCTGGGAAATGTTCCCCTAAGAAATTTTGAATATTTAGGCACTCAGAAATGCGACAAAAATTAATGGATCCAAGATCCAATTATTAAAGTAGAGTAAAAGCTAGGGGGAGGTTATATTTTTGCAGTTAATTCTGTATCATATCCATTTTTGTGAAAGCGGAGGTCCAAAAAATTTTCTGGGTACTATAGTTTCTAAGGTTCAGATATTTTTCCACCTGTGACTTCTAAAAAACGGCAGCTCTCTAATACAAACTTTTTGCCTTAATTAATTGTGCAATTATCTGAAGTGTGTGAAAAAGGTTTGAGTTGCTAGAATGCGATAAAAGGACTTCCATCTTCTTGCAATTAAAATAAGGTTTTGTGAAAAGAAAGCAGGTAATTACAATTATAATTAATAAAATTAATAAAATAATAAAATTACATTTATATTGCACCAATTACATAAAAAATGATCAAAGGAGATTGTAGAAGCACTTTTGTTAAATAATATTATGTAAAGTCTACCTATAATGTGTAATGGACCCTTACATATTTGATACCCTTTTTTCAATTTCCTTTCAGGTTGATTAAATAATTTTGTTAAAAACTAACATTATGGTAAGTATTATATTTTTTTTCACAGAGAAAACCCATCGAAACGTTGTTCTGAGCTAATATTCATAGCTATATAATTATATGTATATATATAGATAGACACCAATGTCCAAAGCCTGCTCAGTGGACAAGACATGAATATATAGTAAACAAAATAAAATTCCACCCCAACTTAAAGTAAAAGTTTTATTAAGGTAAAAATTAAATATTTTCGGCTGCATGCCACAACTTTCGACAGAAATGTCAATAGCTGGGATAAAGCTATATATATAGCTATGATATATATATATATTTGAAAATATTTTTAATATAGAACAATACCACGAATGGCGCGAATGAAGCAGTTAATATGTTGAGGCAGGTTGTTGCAGGTCTTCTTCAACCTGACAGTGGTGGTAGTGCCAGTAGTAGTAGTCGCAGTGGTGGCGACCATTCGAATACTGCAACAAATTTGCGGCAACCTATTCACGCAGTTCAAACACAGATACTACGACCACTAGTTCACCACTAGTTCAAACACAGATACTACGACCGATGCCCGTGGCATCGACATCGACCACCTCAAACTTGCCAAATACAGTCATCGATGAACATCAAATGCTTTTCAATCGGCAATCGGTAAGTTAATTTATTTACAATGAAAGTGTGTCGTTTTTTCTGAAAAAGGCACCCATACCAATTTTATCTGGTATGACATACAGGTAGTATAAAAACTGGTAGAATTAGAAAATTAAACGAGACTTACCTGGAAGTTGAAGTATGATTGAAATTCTACGAGTCATTGGTCAGGAGCGAAGAAGTCACGTGAGATAGCAAGTGGGATTTCAAGCTTCAGTCTTTAAAGGTATGCGAATGGCTGGCCATTCTAGGCTGTTGTAGCATGGGTAGGGTAATAATTAATTGCTGTTTTATTCAGCCCATAATTTGAAAGAGTGGGTGCGTGACTTCTTCGCTCCTGACCAATGACTCGTAGAATTTCAATCAAACTTCAACTTCCAGGTAAGTCTCGTTTAATTTTCTAATTCTACTTCGCCATTGGTCTAGTTGCTACGAAGTCACATGAGATTTGAAAGCAATGGCCATGACATGAGCATAGAAACACAAATTCTGAAAAAAATTTGATAACCCATGTAACTTTATTGACAACTTTAAGTAACGTTAAGTGATTGGAGTAATTGATGTCCAAAGTTTTCAGAATTTTTTGTAGCTTCTGCCATCAATGGTTTTGCATAAAATTTGCTAAATGTCAAAGCATTCGTCCACCCCGCTGCCTGCATAATTGTGTTAACCGATAAGTTTGCTGTTTTTGCAGCTGAAGTTGAAGCTGTCTGGTACTGTGTGCATGGAATATGGTCGTGTCGATTCCTGCTGTATCCATGACCATCTTTAACCACCTTGCAATGGTGTCAGTTGTTACTGGCTTGTGTGGCTGCTGGTAGCTTATCAACAGTTGAGTCTGGTCTCCTCTAAGGGGCTTTGTTTTTGCCAGATAGGCTTGCATAGTTTTGAAGATGCATAGCTGTTCATCTGCAGGATATGCTTGGAGCACCAGATGGCTGAAGTGTTTCCCTGGCCTTGATGTTTATTGTCGGTTAGGATGACAGACCACTTGCATCACAGTGATGTCCAGCGCATGAAGGGTTTGACAACGTTGCCCCGAGAGCAATGCTATTAACAGGGTTGTTTTCAATGTAAGCTCCCGAAGGTGCAAATCTTCTAATGGATGTAGTGTTTTTAAGAACTTTAGCACGATCGCTACATCTCACACACAGTGATATCGTGGCAGTGATGGTCTTGCTGTGAATACACCTTTAAGTAATCGACACATTAGTGGATGATTTCCAAAGGTACAGCCTTCAGGGAGAAATATAACCAAGGAAATATAACCATTTCAAAACAAACATGACCCAGCAACGCTAATGCATCGGTATTCAGTCTGACAAGGTCATCTAGGCACAGTTTGGAACTATCAGCTTTTGCCTTAAGCAAGTGTTCTGTGCTTTTTAAGACAATATGCCCGACCTTCGTGACTTGTTCTTGCAGGCGGGAAAATTTCAGGTCTTTCGCCCGTGCGAAGCGATCAAGCTTTCCCCAGATTTCTGGGTTTACTTGTGTCACGGCGAGTTTCTTGCGGTTTGTCGCTCGAAAAACCTCTACGCAACTGAAGCTCAAACTCCCGCTCGCTATCTCACGTGACTTCAAAGCGACTAGACCAATGGCAAAGTAGAATTGGTACGGGTGGCCTGTTTATTTGTGCCTTACCATTGAAAATTGAGTGTGGTGTAAATATATGCCTCAAGAAACGCATTTTATTTTTAGAGAATTCAGCCATATGCCACAAGACGAACTTCTCTACGGGGCGGTGGAGGAACTACAGGAAGAAAAGGTAAAATGGTCGCGCATAGAGTTTTTGTGTTTTAAAATATCATAATGAAAAGATACATATAGAACTGACACTTCATTTACCAGGAAAGCTCTGTCATCATAACTGTTTCCTTTAGATCTAATCGATTTAAACTAGCTATACTATAGTTATACAATACTAATACTGAAGGATGGCGTAGAGTTATAGAAACTAATGAGCTTGTCTAATTTACCACCAATATCACTTGCATGTATTGGAGTACTGACATGTACACAATCTTGAAATTAATTGCCAACAATATTTTGCAATATAGATTTTGTTCAATTATACGCTTCGTTATTTATTCTATCAATTTTGTATCTTTGTAGAAAAATCTATAACAAGAACTCTCGTTTGTTTGGCTAACAAAAACCAAACACATGTTCCAACAATGTCTGAAAAGTTAGAACTGCTGGAAAATGGACTGGGAGAGAAACGAATCTCATTTCCTAGCCGGAAAAGTTGCTAAAAATGGTGGAGATGACTAGTTGTTTCTCTGAAATTTCACAATTAAATTATACGAATTGATAGATTCCATGCATCTCTTCACTTTTTTATGGAAATAATAGGACGGAATTTTGTTGTACCTCTGACAGTAGTTCAAAATACTGGTTGGCAATTGTCCCGCGTTCATGTTGTATTTGTTGCATGCCCATTATGAACACCTGCAGTGGACTCTTATTCGATCTCGTTGTTCGCATCTTATGATTAATCCAAGCATTTGTGAACGTCTTCAGCATTTTATTAATAATTGGCTTGTAAATTGCGTGGAAACAAAACAAGTGAAGTTCATTATCGGATCCAACAATCCTTGATCATCCATTATCATAAATAGATCATAAAATAAAGAAACTACTGCTTGATAAACGTCCCTCCAAAGACGTTCGATCCTTGAATTGTGCACGCTACGACCGGTGATATAGCTTCCACGTCCTGGACCCCTTGCTGGATGGTTAAGCATAAAGCGCGCGACAGCTCGATTTTCTACACCCATATCTCCTCTTACTCTGGATGGTAGACCCCATTTCTCTATTCCTTCTTTAAAAAGATCCAATACTGTGGCAGATGTGTTGTCCGTACTACAAGCTAGGTAGACAATTACGTGGCTGTAACCATCAATACATCCATGAACAACAAAACGCCACCTAAGTCATAAACAAGAAAATATACTGTATACTTGGTCTTTACAGTAAGGTCTTAATTAACGGTTTCTGAAGTAAAGATATGCTTGTTGCTTGAGACACGAGATTCCCGTTGTTGCATTCCGATATTCTAGGTAGAATGTAGTAGCTATTGACTATTTATTGATATAGTACACACTTTATAAAAAACAAACACGTAAATAGGTCTGATTGGCATGTCTATTTTGGTTGCTGTATGGTAACAGTAATCTTGTATTTAACTAATTTGTAAAGAAAGTAGAGTGGGACTTCAAGTTTCATTTGCACTCGTGCCATTGGTATGTTTTGATTCACTGTCCAAATATAAAAATCATTATATAAATTACTATATTTTTTACAATTTGAACCAAATATGATATAAAAATGAATTTCGAATCCTTTTTACATTAAGCGGAGCACTTTTCGCCAAATTCTTATTCAATTGTCAATAAAGATATAGTTATGCCATTTTATGGAAGCTGTGTCCCCAAAAACACTGGCTGTTTGAAATCAACCACGTACCCAGGCTCTTTCACCTTTTCCCCCATTGAGGTCTAGGAAGGGGAAAAAGGGAAAGAGCCTGGGTACGAGGTTGGTTCGAAATCCGCCTGCCCATAAGGCCTTAACAAAGATATTTTAATGCGGTTGGAATAAATAGTTTTACAATAATTTCACCTTATGAGCTTATGATTTCCGTCCATATGCCATAATGATAACGGTAAACGAACTGAATAAACACGTCTTTTAATGGCATTTATTCTTCTTAGCCTTCTTCCTACTGGATCTACCCGCTTAACAGATTCTCTCAATCTTCTTCTCTGAACCCGGATTTCTTCTGAAATTAATTGCCCTTCAATCGTTTTTAAACCTGAGCAATAAGATAAGTTTAAATGTAGCTCTTGCCAATTTTCAGTTGATCTTGTGACATTTATGATATTAAATTTTTATCATTTTTTTTAGTTTTGTCTCCCAACTATGGTTTAACCAGCACTTTTTACAGTGATAAATACCTGATCTTGGAAAAAGCCCAACTATCCATTCCGTGTAAGCATCAAGAGAACCGTCATCAATATCACTAAATCTATTTTGAACAGTAAGATTTAATTCGACCATACGGTTCTCTACAGTTCGTTTGCTAACACCAAGCATGATGGACATGTCTTGCTGCATAAACCCGTTTTCTAAAAAAAAAACAAAAGGTGATAAATGTACGACTTGATTTCGTATACGGAAAGGTACTGTATGATCACAACACCATGAATAAAATTAACGATTGGCATTTTTATATAACCATTTAAGAATAACTATATGTCACCTTTAAGGAGACAGTTTACCTATTTTGATTGCATTTAAGATCCCAGTCCCAGATCAGGCCTTACAATATTGAATCATAAATAATTAACCAACAGCATGGTTTTAATACCTTTAAAAAACATTAGTTGATCTTCGGTAATTTCAAATTTTGGTCTTTCTGGTCTTCCCTCATTGTGAACTAACGAAGCTGCATATGGTTCATAACTTCTTTCCGTCCGAGTGCTTTTCCTTAAACTACCTAACGCTTGGCTGAGTAAATTAACGATCTCCAGTGGTATTCCCTCATAACCTAACGCATTTTCGGCAATAACTTCCAGTCTTGTTACGCACAACTCAAGATCTTGATGGTCTGCTGATAGAAGTAGCAAACGAATAATCTCCTCAATTTCATTTATCATCGCAGTCTTGACTTGCTCCATCTGATGGCGTTACTACGAAATATATTAATTTTTAGCTGCAGCTAAGTATAGCATGCTACTACAGTAAATAAAATTTGTGAAAGTGACGTCTCAATTTCACCTTTACTACATTTGCAATGTCAACTTTATTTTTTTCTTTAAACAGTTCAAATGTAAGTTTACAGAAAAACAATAGTTTTGACTAAGAGTGCCAAATTAAATGTTTTCATATCTTTGGGTAAACGAAAGGATATTAATAACTTGACACTCTAGAAAAGTGTATTTTTTTAAACTAATTCTCCTGGCGAAGGCCCCTAGATCGAAACGTCGAGAAGCTTTTTTGTCTATTTTAGGCAGTTGAGAAACACAACTCTGAAAAGTGTTTGACCGACTATAAGCGCCCCCCCCCCCTCCCGAGTATAATCCCCATATGTAAACCCATCACATTTACTAAAGGCGGTTTTCCACTAGGCGGAATTTTTCGATGGAACGAAAATTTTCGCTCAATTTTCTTTTCAATTGTGAGAAGTCGACCGAAGCGGATTCGCTTGACCGACCACAATTGAAAAGAAAATTGAGCAAAAAATTTCATTCAATCGAAAAATTCCGCCTAGTGGAAACCGCCTTAACGTTCACCTGCACACTACTCCAAGAGAGACAAGCAAGCATTGTTATTGTCAGTGTGCATTTGTCAGTAGGGGGCTTAAGCGAGAGACGTTTTTTGCAACGCGGACGTCAACAAGAAGTAAATTTGAGGTTTATCACTAATCACCGCTTTTGTTTTGCAGTCTTCATGACCTTAATCATTACCGTTTGAAAAAATTGTGAAGACCTCATACATTTCCTTTGCTCCTGAATATAAACCGTAATTTATAATGATTGATAATTGCCAACTTTTTTATATTTTCACTCCTCCCTCACCCTCCCCCCTCCTCACTACACCCCCCCAGAGTACACATGATATATATGTAATATAAAACGAGACAAAAGGCTTTAAAAATTAAATAAAACACGTTTAAAATAGAAATATTGTTGCAATAATGTCTAGTTTAAGGCCTGAAAGTAATCCCGACAATATTATGGAGTATTCAAGGTGGATAAGCAGTTCAATTTGATTTAAATATTTGACTTGATAACCAATTTCGAATTCAGTATTTTTATATACCAAACTTACCTTGCAATAATTTTTTTAGCATATAAATCAATTTCTTGGCAAAAAAACTTCAAAGAAATCTTCAAAAAAAAACGCGATGTCGGCCAAAAAAAAACTAATTTAAGAAATAGGTTTTCCACTTGAGACGAAATCGAGAAATTTGGAAGAAAATTTTTTACCAAGTGGAAGTAATATACTTCACTTCACATCGCATCCAATCGTATCACATTTTGTTAAATGATTTGTCATCGCATACAATCATACCACATCTTGTTGAATGATTTCAAATCTTGTTGAATGATTTCACATCTTGTTGAACGATTTCACTACAACATTCGCCGGTCCGCACAAATTACATCATTTCAAAATAGATCGAATTATTTCATATTTAGTTGGATGATTTCACATCTCGTTAAAATTTCAAAGCCATTTAATTACACAAATTAATCATTGATAAATCATTATTCAACATTTAATAATAAATAAATAATTATTCAATATTTCATTCAACAATAATTCATTATATAACATATGTACAGAATTATTATTAATTGATAAATCATTATTCAATGTACATTTAATAATAAATAAATAAATATTCAATATTTCATTCAACAATAATTCATTATATAACATATGTACAGAGTTATTAATAATTGATAAATCATTATTTAACGTACATTTAACGTACTAGCTGTACTTGGTAAACTCTGCTGCACCCTTGGGTAAGGGGGGAAATTCATCTTTTGTGGATTGGTTGAACAGCAGTTGTGTTGTGGACCAGAGGCTGATGAAAATGCTGTGTTTCCCTCTTGGTATGACAGTGTTCCCATTTGGGCTTGGAACAATACATTGTTTACAAATTTTTCATTCTTGGGGGAAGTTCTGCTAATGATTCAGTCACATATCGAGCAAATGAACTGATTGATTCATCATAGGTATCAGCTATTTTTTGCCGTTTGTTTTGTCTTTCAGCCAATGAGGCAGCAAGGCCTTTGATTAGCTCAAATTCCCGCTCTGCCTGTTTTTTTTCGGGATAACTTAGCCGTTAATGGCTGTTTGGTTGGCACTGCAGGAGATGTTTCACTCTCAGGATTATCATCATTTACCAACAAATTCTCACAAATAAGGTCTGCATCATCAATGCTCTCATTCAGGATGATTTCACATCTCGTTAAAATTTCAAAGCCATTTAATTACACAAATTAATCATTGATAAATCATTATTCAACATTTAATAATAAATAAATAATTATTCAATATTTCATTCAACAATAATTCATTATATAACATATGTACAGAATTATTATTAATTGATAAATCATTATTCAATGTACATTTAATAATAAATAAATAAATATTCAATATTTCATTCAACAATAATTCATTATATAACATATGTACAGAATTATTAATAATTGATAAATCATTATTTAACGTACATTTAACGTACTAGCTGTACTTGGTAAACTCTGCTGCACCCTTGGGTAAGGGGGGAAATTCATCTTTTGTGGATTGGTTGAACAGCAGTTGTGTTGTGGACCAGAGGCTGATGAAAATGCTGTGTTTCCCTCTTGGTATGACAGTGTTCCCATTTGGGCTTGGAACAATACATTGTTTACAAATTTTTCATTCTTGGGGGAAGTTCTGCTAATGATTCAGTCACATATCGAGCAAATGAACTGATTGATTCATCATAGGTATCAGCTATTTTTTGCCGTTTGTTTTGTCTTTCAGCCAATGAGGCAGCAAGGCCTTTGATTAGCTCAAATTCCCGCTCTGCCTGTTTTTTTTCGGGATAACTTAGCCGTTAATGGCTGTTTGGTTGGCACTGCAGGAGATGTTTCACTCTCAGGATTATCATCATTTACCAACAAATTCTCAGAAATAAGGTCTGCATCATCAATGCTCTCATTCAGGCTACTTAGCTGCTCTGTTGACTTGGCACTATCTGTAGTGGCAGCTTGTTCCACTGTCTAATCAAAGAGTAAAGAAATGTATTAAGTTTTATTTACATGTTCTTTTTTCAGACTCCATCATCTGTGGCAGATTGGCTGGTGATCTCAAAAGATTTTGAAGAAAAATGGAATTACCCATCATGCATAGGGGCAATAGATGGAAAACACATTGCCATACAGAATCCTAATGACAGTGGCTCTGAGTTTTACAACTATAAGCATTTCTATAGTGTATTACTTTTGGCCGTAGTGGATGCCAAATACAGATTTATTTATGTAGAAGCTGGAGCTGCTGGGCCTGCTGGAGATGCTGGGCTCTTTAATGCTTCAGTTTTAAAGAGGACCTTGGACAACGGGTCCCTCAACTTACCACCACCAACATGTGTTGAAGGAATACCAGAACCGTTAATCAGTTATCATATGGTTGGAAATGATGCATTTGCACTTACCAGCACTATGATGAAACCATATCCACACCGACATATCGATAAAACCAAACGCATTTTCAACTACCGGTTATCTCGTGCCAGGCGGGTTGTTGAAAATGCATTTGGAATACTCGCCAGCCGATTTTGCGTATTTCTTACAACAATAAAGTTAAGTCCCGAAAGAGTGACATACTTGATCCTTGCATCATGTTGCCTTCACAACTTCATGGTCAACAACAACAAGCATGCATACACCAGTACTGGTGATGTTGAAAGTGAGGATCATGCATTCTTATCTGGAGCATGGAGAGCTGACCCTCCACTCAACAGTTTGCAGTCCTGTACCACCAACCGCAACCCCACAAGAAGTGCAAAGCAACAACGCCAGCTTCTCACTAACTATTTCTCAGGTGCTGGGGCTGTCACATGGCAGGACAATATGATATAAAATGTATTAAATTTAACATTGTATCTAAATTAAAGGATTCCTCCTTATTTATGGTTTAGGGATTGAGTGATGAATTTATGGGGGCAGCACCTCCTGCCATGAGCATATCTTTACAGCTTCAATTAAAATACTTAGTACATCTAGACTTGAAGTTGACATTCGAGTGGCAATATATGGTTCAAAGAAATTGCAGCTAATCCTGTATCCAAGAAGCATGCCTGCTTAAAGATTTTCTCACACTGCCACTGCTTTGAGTTTTTTTTGCTTTTGTGTAACTGTTTCTTAATGATTTCAACTTTGTTTTCACATAGTCAACTACAAATAAAACGGACTTCACTGTAAATAATAGAACTCAAATTCCTTCCCTGCAAAAAAATTCCATAAAATACAACACAATTCATAGTAGAGCAAAAACATGATATAAAAACAAAATTAAAGTGGAAGTGAAGTCCGTTCTGACTTCTGCGCATTGGTGGCATTAAATATTCAGACAGGATGTCGTATTTTAGAAAATAGTTCAAAATGTAAACAAACTGTTTGTTTACACAGACTAGACTTCCACTTTAAACACCGTTATCCAAGTGCTATTAATTATATTACCTGTTTGGGAAAGCTTACTAGCTATTTCTGAAATAGCGCATTCCCGTTTTTCTCTGTTTCTGAAATCTGCAGAGCTAACATCATACAAACAACTGTATTCAGACCAAAGATCAACAAGCTTGTCTTCTAATATGGCCTCAGTCACCATTTCATTTTGTTTTGTTTGCATCGCCATCTTGTATGTTTACTTTCGTATATTACGCATGCGCTGTTAAGACAATCCATAAGCAGATAGCTTTCAGTTTGCCGCACATGAAAGGATTTTGGCACACAAGTCAGAAATTATCAAACATGCTAGAGAATTTACGTAAGTGGCAGGAATGACCAAAGGCGCCTGAAACGTCGCCTGCACACGAGAGCAACTGGCTTACGCCAATGGCCACGAATGACTTTTTTGCTAAGCACATAGCTCTAGTGTGCGCCGGCCTTAAGGTAAAGCTTCTTTAACTAAGAATGTTGTTGGATGATTGCCAGTGGCGCATTTAAAATACAATTTCTTTTCAGCAAGGATTCCCCTACGTTTTCCAAAATCCAACACTTTGCCACATTCAATTCGCGACTTCAGCCCTCGGAAACACGTGTAGCTATCACGTGACTAAATTTGTAAACAAAGCGCGAAATGCGGACAATGAGCAATCAACATGGTTGCCACAAAACGTTGTGCTTGGGGCACTTGTAGAAATGATTCTAGATACCCACATCGAATAACGAAGAATGAAAAAGGAGATGAAGTCCGCTTTTATCGTTTTTCCTGCTCCTAAAAGGTGGAAAGCATCAGCAGAAAAAAGGAAACGCTGGATTACAGCATGTCATTGTGGCGATTCCTTTGTATGTGGAAAAGACAGCTACATTTGCAGTCTCCATTTCGTAGGTCAGAATGGGCCTACACCAGACAATCCAGATCCTATATCAGCTACAGCTAGTAAAGAAAAGGTGGGTAATGACTGAAATCTCTTTTTAATAGTCAAACATGATTATTCATTGACATTGTTCTATTTGTTTAAAATTAGGTCAAGCGACTAAATTGTAAACGTAAAGCTCCAGCAGAACGTCTTGTCAACGACAACATAAGTAAAAGCGCAAGGCGTGAGAAAGATGCTGTCCAAGCGTTGTTAGATCTTTATAACTCGTCGAAAATATCAAAATCATTGATAGATAAGGAAAAGATGGCAATCGAAGGACTCATTAGTATTAGAATGACCAGTGAGTCTCAAGTACCCAAGACAAACTCGAGCATATCAACACCAAAAAAATCTGCTAGTATTCCATCAAAGTGTGAGACTAGGTACTCAGAAGATAGCCATGTTCATTTTCCATCTGCTGACAAAGGCCATCATAAGGAACAAGATGTTAGTGTGCAGGTATAAATTACAGTTGCTTTATAAAAATACATTCTGAAAAATATTTCTGATATGTAAATTATTAAAAATTGCATTTACTAGACGAACTTAAAAGGCAAAGACATCCAAATGTACTCTGACAATATTCTGAAAGACAGCAAGTGTCTTAGAAGATTCTTGTTCATGGCAGCAGTTGACAACCCTAAACTAACCTATTATTACACAGGTTTGTAGGCTACAATTAAATCACTGTATCCTATTTTATATTGGGTACTGTATCACACTTTTCTAACAGTGAAATGTAGGTCTAGTATAATGTCTAAAATTGCCTTAAAAAAACAACCACATACCAAGCAACTTAAATCTGATTTCTTTTTTAAGGTTTAACAAAGGAATGTCTAGAAGCACTCTACATCTTAGTTAACAGGAAGGCAAGCAGAATGAGAATGTGGAGTGGTTCAACCACAACAAGCAACAGGAATACTGTTATGAAAACAAAACATTGCCAGGTAATATAATGATCTTTTTTTGTATACCAAGAAACTGAAACAAGTGTGTCATTTATGCATGACAAACAATAATTAAAAAATTCAACTTTGTTATATAGCAAAAGGAATGTTGGACTTGTTTTTACTCTTGTACGACTAAGGAGACGACCAACATTGACAACACTGTGATATTTTTGGTACATCTGTTGGGAATGGTAGCAAAATTTTTATAACTTGGGTGCTGTTCTTAGAGAGGGAGATGGAATTTCTACTGAAGTTTTCGACCTTGTCTGATGTGAAAAGACTACCACGCCCCAAAGTGTACAAAGATGTAAAGTATCAGAGTCTACGAGGAATTATTGATTGCACTGAATTTTATCTTGAAAAACCCTCTTCGCCATCTAGCCAAAGACGGACTTACAGTCAATATAAATCACATAATACAGTCAAATTATTGGTCTCCTTGTCTCCAATTTGCCATTTAAATTTTGTGTCCAAACTGTTCAGTGGTTCCATAAGTGATAAAGAAATTGTACAAAAGAGTGGATTTCTGAATCATTTAGAACAAGATGATTGTATAATGGCAGACAAAGGGTTTAATGTCCAAGACTTATTAGCTCTTCATGGTGCTCGTTTGATAGCTCCACCCATTATGTTAAAGAACAAGGTTTCCTCCCGAGCATCCACAGCAACAAGACGAGTAGCAACTACAAGAGTTCATGTGGAACGAATGATAAGGAAACTTAAATGTTTTACTATTTTGCGTGGTGTTATTCCACTGACATTTAAAGCCTATATTACATCAATTGCTAGAGTTTGTGCAGCAATTGTAAATCTGCAACCAAGTCTAATAAGAATGGGATAGTACATTGCAGTGGTATGTTACAATATAACATTGTAAAATGTGCAAATGCATATCACACATATGTAGTATGCACACCATAATTTTTCATAAACCTTATACAAATGGAATAATAAACAGCTATAACTGAGTATTAGTGACAGACACTCTTACCTATCACAAATGCTTATATCGTGCAACATGAAGAGCATGCAATGTTCGCCAATATTTCTCAACATCACCCTTTTTTTATTGGCTTCCTCTCTGGTAAACCAAGGATGTTCCTTTTGTATGTAAAAAGATGGGTCATTTTCATACAAATCCATTTCCTATAAATTATTTCCTATAAGAAACCAGTGTTTACTATATATAAATGAAAATGTGCATTAATTTATAGAATTATACTAAGGGTTACTATCACAAGTGAAGTGCTGCTTTGGTTCAATAAGTTACAGTGGTTAATTAATTTGATTTTCACCATTCACTCATCCTTGTCCCCTGTGCTAGTCTCTAATAACATACATTTGTTATACGGGAAGTGTAATGGGCTTGGACAATTTATTTGTGTACCCTTAAGACTTAAGAGGGAATAGAGACGAACAATTTTTGAAGAAATACATTTTGATGACAGGGGAAGTGGAAGTACCATAAGTACCATTAGGTACGATAAAGTACGATTGGTTTCCAGTCTCGTCTTTACGCGGAACACTCGGGATTGGGAGTGGAGCAAACAAGTGAACAGGAGCTTAACACGCGTTGTACTGACGTTCTCATTTGGTGAGCAATAAAAAATAAAAAAGTATGTATTTTTTTCAAAAATGTGGCTTAATCACACTACAGTGACTACAGGTAATGTTTCATCATTGAGACGAAATTATTTTTGTTAATTCTAGATTGAGTATATACAGACGAGAATGGAAAATACCGACATTAAAAAAAGTAAAGTAAGTTTTGTGAAGGGTGGTTGTCATTTTTCTGCTAGTATAGTATTCGATAGATTTGAAATCATATTAAATTTACAAAAGAGGCAACGTTGAAAAAGAGTAGAAGTATAAAACGAAAACAAGCTCAATTTTTGCCGAATCCCCTGATACTAAGACCTTTTAATATCACTTTGACTTTCTGTATCACCGTATTTAAAGTCGTCAGGCTGGCTACGCTACTGAAGCCTTGTGATTATTCCTGAGCCTGTATGAGTTTGTATGGTTTTATATATAGGGGGGGGAGGCTTATACATTGACTATATTGTAGGTTATATTACTTATATAGTGAAATTAATTTTAACTAAGTATTACTGTAAGAGGATTTTTTTATGCAATCTCAATCTAGCCTGACTATTTCATGTTATCTAGACACAATCCCAGTCGCACGTTACATTAAAGTAGTGCTCCACTTCTGCAGATTTCCTGGTCAAGGTCTATTCACACGATCCAATTTAGTTGGATGCAATTCACTTCTGAAGCATGAAATAAAGTCAGTGATTGATCAAGCAGCAGTGCATTGCCTTCAGTGGATTGCTGCTTATATACATTACAAGACAACAGACTATAAAACATCCATCAGAAGTTAATTGATCCAACAAAACTGGATTGTGTGAACAGACCTTTAAAGAGAACATTCCAGGACTCTGTAGTTAATTTATTCAATGACCTTCCAGCAAACATTAGGTTAATTTCAGAGTACCATTCATTTGTTAGAGAATGTAGTAAGATCTTAAAGTCTATGGCTATAATGCAGCTGAGATAGTTAATCTCTTATTACAACCTGTCATTTCAATTTAATTTAGATGGAGATTTCATGTGCTATGTTCACAATGTAACAGCAGTGCAAAAAGCTAGGAAAATGAATTACACTACATGTGAACTTCAGACAGGAGAGAATTCAACAACAAAGGCTATCTGCTTCTCACCAGAAAAATCCAAACCATTAAAAAAAGCCATGGAAAACCCCAGGGTGCATTCCATGTAAACTCTACGCCAGATATTTACAAAGCTGTTTGGACTGTCACGCCAATGCGTCAATATTACTACAAATTGTTAACGATTGCCACATTACTACGCCAGATAGCTACTCGCTAGTTAACAGCCTCTCCGACTGACTGATTTGGTGTGCTACAGTGAAAAAGTGGAATGTGGTAGGGTGGAAATCTTTAGAAATTAGAATAAGAGTAACACAAGAAACAGTTTAATAATAATAATAATAATAATAATGATTTATTCAATAAGATCCACGAGGTGGCTCTTCCCCTATTGAAAACTACGGTACATACAAAGATTTTTGTAATTTTGACTAAAAGTGAATATATAAAGAGAAAGTTAATTTATAAGATAATTTAGGAAAAGTTTCTAACATTGTATATTTACATTGTACGTGACTTTAGTACAGCCCTAACTTTCGTACAAAATTGACTGTAATCAGATATCGATCTAATGTCAGATGGTAGGCTATTAAATAGTTCGGATGTAATGTCTTGGAAAGTACCCTTTTCCATTGGCCTAACCAAACTCAAACGTGTACTCGAGCGCAGACTACGAGCTGGTTTATATAATTCAACAGCAGCATACTTTGGCCAGTTCTGTGAGTAAATTGCTTTATGAGTAGCTTTAAGCAGGTTGAAATTTCTACGTTCGCGCATCGGCAGCCAGTTAAGCTTTAATAAAGTTTCCTCAGAGTTCACATATTTACCAATGACAAAGCTGGCTGCTGAAAATTGGATCTTTTGCAGCCTACTTAAGAGGTAGTCAGGGAGAGGGTTGAAAACGAGATCGCCGTAGTCCATTTTGGACAAAATGAGCTGTTCGGCCAACTGCTTTCGTAAATAAAATGGGGTAAAGTTTTTTATTTTTCTAAGAATGGCCAAGGTGCTGTAGCAGGTCGAGGACAATTGTTTAATGTGATCATTCCAAGTAAGATTTTCGGTAATCTGCAAACCAAGCAGTTTTGTGGCATGAAGACGTTCTAATAATTTACCATCAATCTCGAGACTTGTTTCGTGCAAATGTAGTGAATGAGTACTTGCCATCTGCTGAGTTGAAAAAACCATGCATTTGGTTTTTTCCGCATTGAGGGCTAAATTAGAGTCATAAGACCAATCTGATAGTTGCGTGAGAGTAGTGTTCATCTCTACTTCACATTGCAATAAGTCTGTGTATTTGCAGTGTTTATAAAGTGTTGAATCATCTGCGTATTGAAAGCAGGATACCTGCTGATCAATATTCTCCTGAAGGTCTGTTACATATAAGTTAAAAAGCATCGGACCGAGGATGGAGCCTTGGGGTATTCCAAATTCTGTAGTCATCTTGTTTGAAGTGCTATCATCGACCTAAACAAACTGTTCACAATTTGACATATAGTTGAGTATCCACACAAGGAAGGACTTAGAGAAATTCAATTTACGCATTTTGGTAATCATCGATTTGAAGCTAACAGTGTCAAAGGCCTTTGAATAGTCCGCTAATACCATCAAGGTAATTTCACGTTTTCTCATAGCACGGATTATGTCGTCCTTAATACCAATTAAGGTCGTGATGGTAGAATGACCTTTACGAAAACCAGTAACTTTTTCGTTTAATACAGTATACTTTTCAACATAATCAATTATCTGGAGGGCAACGGCTTTCTCGAAGACCTTAGAGAGCGCTGGTAAAATCGATATCGGTCGTAGCTGGTCATTCACCACTGGATTATTCACCTTTGGAATGGGAGATACCCTTGCAATTTTCCAAGCTTTGGGAAAACAAGAGTCCCTAATACATTTGTTAATAAGATTCGTGATGGGTACAGCAATATCTTCACTAACCATCTTAACATAATTAATAGGTATGCAGTCAGGTCCAGTCGATGAATCAGATCGAAGTGTTTTGATAATATTCGTTACTTCATTTATCGAGACTTGACTAAGTTTAAAAAAATCATTCATATCATCAGGTAAATTGTCAATCATTTCAAGAAGCTCATGTTCTTCCACGGGTTGGCAACCAGTAGTACGGTGTGCTGTCGTTACAAAATGTTGATTGAGGTCATCAAGGTCAACACGCAAAGGCTTTGGATTTGGTTTCAAGATACGATGTATAATTTTCCAAACGTCTCGTGAATTACGAGATGATAATGCATTTTCCATAAAAGATTTGCGTGCTGAACGTATTTCAACTTTTAATGCGTTCCTTACGGATCTATACGAACGCCACGACTCTTCCGATTTTGTCGAGTGTGCTTCCTCTCGTAGTTTATCCCTCTGTAGTTTTAAATTTTCAATATTGGGCGTTCTCATCCAAGGAGCAGGAGGGCGAGTAATGCGAGTTCTAATAAGAGGACTATGCCGTTCTAGGCATTCATTTAACAATTTATTGATAGTTTGTAGCTGATCATCAGGATTATCAAAAGATTCAGCCACGGAAAAAGGGATGGTGTGAAAGTCATTAATGAAAGCAGATCTGTCAAAGGATCTTGTGTTCCTGATGTATTTATATCTTGGTTTAAATTGTGGAACTCTAGTATTAATACAGGCATAGACCCCATCATGGTCACTAACAATAGAACAAGGGATTACACCAGATGCCGTAACACTTGATGGTGAGTTTACGACAATATGGTCAATAATTGTTTGTGACATACGGGTAGTTCTGGTTGGTTCTTTAATCATCTGGTGAAGATCAAACATGTCGAGGAGTGATTGATATTCTTTCGTAACAGCATTAGTTGGAGTTAGCATGTCTATGTTCATATCTCCGGTAATTAATAATAGGCCATTCCAAGTTGTATTTATGTAACCAAGCAGAGTTTCCATGCGGTCGAGCCATTCTCGGGTATTAAGCATACGAGTTGAACGGTAAAAAATACCAACAAGAGTTTTGCTGTGTCTGTTTCTTCCTGGAAACTCAAGCCAAAGATGTTCAAAATCAGGTTGCAACTTTTCAATGTCCTCTCTACGCTTAAAATGTAGTGACTCACGAATGTAGGCCCCTACACCGCCACCCTTTATAGCATCACGATTTCGAAAAACAGCCGAGTAACCGGGTATTGAAACATATTCCAATAGGTAGGGATTGTTTTTCAACCAGGTTTCACTTAAAGTAAATACATCAAATGAATACTGAGATACTGCAAGTAAAAATTCATTAAAAGTTGATACCATACTCTGAGTGTTTAAGTGCATAATTTTCAAGTGTTTAGGATGTCGATTTAAAATAGAACAGATATCAGAAGTGTTGAGGGTAGTAGAGGAATATTGTTCACCAGCTTCAGTTTCTGTATCGTTCAGATCATATGAGGAAAAAGGTAATGCATTAAATGTACACTTGAGGCAAGTCCAATCAACAGGTGCTATAGAAGAGACTGCTTTTGGATCTAAGAATCTTGTGCATTTTGCATGTCTTATATCAAAACATTCAGCACAGAGAGTTCGCTTATGGTTCTTGGCAACTGGTTTCTCACACTCGACGCAGCGGGGAGCCTTTTGTTTAGTGTTGCTTTGAGGGCCAGGATTCTCCTCTACATCACCGCTTCTTAATAATAGATGGAAAGTAGCTATCGAATTATTATAATAGGTAACTCTCGAATGAGACCATTTTCTGTTGCTACGAACTCCCACCATTATAGGGATGTTTTGTCGATAATAGTAATTGTAGATTTGCTTAGGTAGCTCAAGATAATTTGCAATGCAGATATCGCATATCCCTGAAGGATAAAACTTTTTAAATGCCGTTGAACCAAAACCACGAAGTCGATCCAAATACTTTTCTTTAGTTGACTGTATAGCATAAGAGAGAGCAAAACCAAATCTATAATTTCTGGTATACCTAGTATCAACTTCCCCAAGCGGCCAAACATAGCACCAAGCAAACACTTTTTGCAAAGAACAGTAATAATTTGCTTCGCTGATCACAGTTCTATCAGCGATATAGTCATTTTGCACATACAACGGCAAGTTCACTCTTCTTTCAAGTTCGCCAAAGTTATTTCTGTTTACTTCTTGGATCGCCTGGCAATAACACCAGGCCAAGGTGCTTACCTCCAAGCCGAAAATAAAGAGAAACACGAAGAGACTTAACACTCGATTAGTCGCCATTGTAACTATTTTTTAATTGAAAACATCGCCATTTCTGCATTTGACTTGAGCGATTCAGCCGATTTCAAGCTATGATATTTAAATAAAACCAACTTTTCAGATTGTTGAAAATCAAAGAATCTATGACTATAATTATGATCATTATATCCTTCCAATATAAATTGTTTTTTCCTAAATCATTCTAACAAAATTTTAAATAGTGTACTGACAAAAGTAACTATTAGTACCTCCACTGTGCCTTTAACAGTGAACATTTTAACAAAATTTAAACCAAATGTATTTCGTATCTACTCTATTTTCTACTACAGTCTGCAGTTCGCTTAATATTGAAATATTCAATTGAATTACAATCATTTCTTTGAATTATCGGCCAAAAAAGGACAGTGACCGACAAACGAATCTACACGATCCACCACTTTGGAAACGTTGTACTCTTTTGCACAAGCGGAAGTGAAAATGTTACTTCGGTGCCTCCCAACGACATCATCTCCCTCGATATACAACTTAACACTTTCGCGAATAATTTCATCACAAAATCGTAATGATGGCAAACACCACACGAGTTTCGTTCGTCTTGTTAACATTTCATTCAATTGACCTCCAGCTTGTTGTTGCGATCTCATCGTAGCATAAAAGCTTTCCACAATAGCTTCGGGGCCCCCCTTTGCCAATATAATATCAAGTAACGCGCAAGCAGGTGGTTTGGCAATTGAATATATCTCTGTGTCGGCATAAAAAGATCGATAAACTTTCTGTTCATGCAAACGGACGACATATTCTCGGCCATCTTCGAACTTTATGTTGAAATAAGCTTATTATAATATGCAATTCATAAAACGATGTGCTAGACGTGGGTCGAAGTTTATTCCTGATTGCTGAATGTGATGCATCTTTGAGGCGATCGCTAGAACACGCCGACACTGATCCACACCGAAACTTTCATAATAACCATCTTCAATTAAAAATTGGATGCCCTCGTCATCTCTTGACCCACATTGAGGATTAACTAGCGTGGCAGCATCAAATACCTCTAAGATGGAGTAAACCTCATCTGCCATTACAGTGTTGACTCTATTCTCAAGGGAATTCTTCAGATCCGATGCTAATTTTTCACAATCTCGTTTAACATCGTCGTTTACCCTAGCTCTCCAGGTAAATCGATTTTCTCCCATTTCGCCGCTATCATGCGTAACTAGCCAGCCTGGCAGGAGTTTAACGCCATTAAACTCTTCACCAGGGTTTAGATCTCCACCCACCTTCTGCAACGAGGATATGCATTTAGATCTCCACTTGCAGCTTTTGATAGCTTATTCCTGACCTTGGCCACCAAAGCTTCAATTTGCACACAGGAGCGACTGGGCACGCAGCATGAGATCAACAATAGGCTTCATCACACCCAGGAAAGCTAAGAGATCAGCAACGAAATCGCAACCACCAATCATATATTGCCATTGCTCTTCTTGCGAACGATTAGGGTGCAAAAGTTCAAATGCTTCCCAAAATGATTTGTAACCTTTCTTTATTTTGGTCCACTGTTCATTGGAAGAGCTGGCGAAGCGTTGTGCTGCATAGGACACTGGTCTCATTACAGACTTATCGAGCATTTGCAAGAACGCAAACCCCTTTCCGTTAGCAAGTAGGCTGTTAAAAATATTGCAACGTTTAAAAAATCTTCGGAAGTGAATTCCACTTGATCCTTCAGAGTCTTTAACATCAGTTAAGATGGGCATCATCGTCTTCGATATCTAACATTTCCAAAAGTTTTTCTCTGAAATTAGCAGCCTGATATGGACCGTCCGCTGCAACACCACAAATTCTTGAGAATAAGTCACGCGAAAGATTTTCTTCAACCGTTTTAAGTATCATCTCTGCAAGATTATCATATGACGCAGCAACAAAATCTGTGTACACTTTTGGCGCATCAATGGGGATTGGGCATGGAATACCGGCGTCATTGCGAGCAACAATTAGAGTTGCTTGGTTTGTAGTGCGAGACGGCGTAGCTTTGTCAACAGTAGCCCAAACGTGAGGGGGTAATTGCGTCGATGGAAGAGGTTTGCTGAGCCATGTTCTTGTTCTACCATTTATAGTTTTCTCCAAACAATAGAGAATGTCACTGAACAGATTTTCCGAGTTTCGCGTAAACTCATCTTCAAAAGCTAGGTAGGTCAGTGAGTGGTGTTGGTTGCCAATGCTGTCAACTCTCAATGTCAGATTGGTGATGGCATCCATTACATCTTTGAGGCTAGTTTCGTTAGGATGATTTGGCTTTTCGTGTTGTTTGAAAGAAAGCAATGTGCTCTGCCTTTTAATGCATTCCGAAACGCTTTTGTTGCGAGATTCGTGACTAGACTGAGAAACTGGCCCTGCTGAGGAAACGTTTTCTTTACAAATCAAATCCTTATTACTGGTGTCTAGAGACGCAATTGTTTGCTCAAGCTCCTTTTCTTCAGGGATGTCCTTAGGTGGCGAAGATAACACAAGCTGTGAAGTCGGAACTGTTGGCGATTTAGACTCATCTTTTGAGCTAGGAACTAGCTGACATTGATTACGAAATTTCTTTCGCAAAGTGTAGACTTCTGGGGCTGTTGATGGAACAATGGTAGATTTTTTACAGCTGGTGTTCTGATGCCTTCTTTCTTTGTGTCGCTTAACACTATAATCATCGCTCCTGCATATGCAGGAGAATCTCTCTGGCATTTTCCCCTGTAAAGCTAATTCCAAGCATTCCAAACAGTAAAACCTTTCTGATACTTTCTTTGCCTCTTCATCCATACTACCTTTTCGTTTCTTGTTTTGGCCCCCACTTTTCCAATCCCACATCATTTGGCGTTTTTGACCCTGGTTTTTTGCCTTCGTGTTTAAGTTGTTTCCTGAAACTGTGAAATAACAAGTGTGAATTTAACGGCTAAAGTGATATAATTAATCAATCTCATATCCCGACCCCACAATGATTTTAATACATGATTTTTATATAGTTCTTATCTTACCAGATCTCTTTTCTTCTTTTTGTTGCTGGGAACGTTTACAGATCGCTTGTTGCCCATAACCCTCTTCACCGACGACGGTGGCACAAAAAATATGCATATACTTACAGCATGATTTGCATTTGTGCGCCTTGCCAACAGGGCCCAAACATACATGGCAAACTATACTCGCAGGTGCTGTATAATAGCATAATGTCAATTATGTCATTAATGTGGCAAAGAGAACTTAGAGAAGTATGAATTTAACTTACCATTATTTTCCAAATTTATATCTTCATGATTCATCATGTTTCATGCATGATTGCACAAGCACGCTTCGCTGATGTCACTGCGCGATTTGTAATTTGTAAATAAACATTTAAATATCCTTGAACGCCTGATCGAATACAGGATGAAGCCCGCAGCGCGGGTCGATTAAACAAGTTTATTAAAATCCATACGCCAAAATAATGTGCATCGAAAATCGGAAATCTACGCCTAGCATAATTACCAGATCTTACGCCAAAACAAAACCTGCCATTTTCTGCGCCAATACGCCAAAAGATTTTAAAATGCACGCCGGATATATCCGGCATGGAGTGCATGGAATGCACCCTGGGGAAAACCAAAGCCCTGTAAAGATATCAAAGTATGAATACAACGAAAAATTGCGGAACATTGTTATAAAAAACAACACTTCTGTCACTGAGCCAGGTCATCCATTAAGTTTTGCCCGAGCAGAATCAACAATATCAGTGTACACTATATCTGATATTAAAACAACCTCAGCTAATGAGCTTGTTTCAGTGAAAGCGATGGTGAAACACCTTTCATGTATCAAAACCCAACCAATGGATCACGGGGCACTCAAAAAGCGTACTTGCACACTTCAAGATACAACTGGCACAATAGAGGCTGTTTTTTGGGAGGAGTGGGTGAACAGTGTGGAAGATGAGACAACGTACATGTTCACTAATTTTCGGGTAAAGAAAAATCATTACACAAATGAGGTATATGTCAACAGTGCTAAAGAGGGGTTTCAGCTCAGCATCTCTGCTCCCTTCGACAAAGCTCTACCTGAAGTTCAACCAAGCATCACTGATCTTGCAACAAAACAAGCAACTGTAGCTATGATTGGTGTGAAGAATGTCAGCAAATTCTACACTTGCAATGCTTGTGGCCGAAAGATGGAAGGCTGTGGCAAAACAGTCAAGTGCGAGTCCTGCAAACTAAAGCAAAGAGTGTCGGAAGAAAGCACAAATTGGTATGCTCGACTTTTTTTGCAAAATCGAGACACCAAAGAAAAGTTCTACCTTACTGCTTTTAACAAGGAATTGATCAAATTATTGGAGAAGAAAGACAAGGATCTTAAACTTGACCATGATGAAGAAAAACTGGCTGATATCCTCCTCAACATCAGCAATGTTGAAATTAAATATAGCATTGCAGATGGGAAACTTTTTGATGTACTGTAAGGATCAAGCTACTATTGAATGATTTATTATTGAAGACTTAAACTTGTTATTGTTGAAGTTGTTGTTTTGTTACCTCCTCAACATCAGCAATGTTGAAATTAAATATAGCATTGCAGATGGAGCCCTGTTTACAGTACACTCAATTTATCAACACGGCATGGCTAAAATGGGTACCTGTGCCTGGACACTAATAAAATTGGCTATGCGTACCCATTTTAGCTGTGCCGTGCCAATAAATTGACTGTAGTGTAAACAGGGCTTGGGAAACTTTTTGATGTACTGTAAGGATCAAGCTACTGTTAAATGATTTATTATTGAAGACCTAAACTTGTTATTGTTGAAGTTGTTGTTTTGTTACTACTTTAGTAAAAAATTACAATATTTTTTGTTATGTGTGTGATATTTTTAAGTGACAGGATGGACAAAGGTTCTCATAGCATTCACAATTTTGAGTGTCAAGGTTTATTTTATTTATTCCTTGGTTACAGTACATAAAGTCCATGCCCAAATTTATGAAGTACACTTTCCACATGTGTATTTGGGATTAGGGTGAGTAGTTCGCTGGGCTAGTTTAATTTTAGGAGTAGGCTTAGGGTCAGAAGAATTTGGGTTATGGATTGGAAATCAATATTAGCGAAATTTAAGGATTATCCTTAATTTTAGGGGTTTTGGCAAATAGTGATTATACTGAATTTAAGGTGCGAAAAATGGCACAGAAATCACAGTAAGAACTTTTTATCAGTACAAATGTGTAAGATAGTCGTAGACAAAGACATTTTAATATTACATATATACATCACAACACAATAAAGAATTCTATTCACATCAATTTATTCAACAAATAACACTGTATGTATGTATTTTGTTCAAAGTTCAAATTATGAATGTTTGACAATCATTTTCATTTTCCATTTATTTTCTTTAGAAAAGTAGCAATCAAGACTGAAAAATTGGGCGGTTTTCGACGAGATCTTGGGGGCGCAAAATCCATTGAATCCAAGGGCTGGGGCGCAAAACCTAGCCCAGGGGCGGACTCAATGGCGGCCTGAAGGGCGACCACGCCGGCCAGGGTTTCAAAATGTCCTTTAAAATATATTTTCCATGTGCTCGAGTTAAGACCTCACTCACCTCAGTAGAATAGTAAAAAGATATTGTAAAAACAATTTCTCGTCGATCCCTGATCGGTACTTCGCTCAGTTATTTCGATCTGGCCTAAGGCGGCAGAACCAGAAGGCCTGCGAACAGGCTTATGGTCACGTGCAAGGCAAAATTTTGAAATGGAGGCCTCAGATGACGAAGAAGGTAAATATTTAAATTATCTAATGATAAATAATGCATTATTTAAATTTTTGGACAACTCCATTTCTAAGTTAGCATTTATTTTATGCATAAACGTTGAGCATTCGAAATCCTTTCTTAATTTCTTATAAAAGCTCAAGAGTATGTTGTTTGTTGGGCATGCAAAGATCCAGATGGGAAAGTCGGTAAGGTGCATCAATGCTTGACGTGTTCACATTACGTACATGCTTTTTGTGGCATTCCAGCCCCAGGATTTGATGAAGGATATGGACAGAAGGTTACGTGTTTTCGTTGTTTGAATAAAGGTTAGTTTTAATCTCCATGAGACTTGAGAGTGATGAGACCATGAGAATAAGTATTATAGTGTGGGCATGGGTAAGACAGAGGGTGAGAGGGGGGAGGGTGAACATAAATTACATAATAAAGGCATGCAATTTTTAAATAACCAGTATAATCCGCAAGTCAGTGTAGGCGCGATTATTCAAAGATAAACTAATAAAGACAATTAAGTTGCATATTGGCCATTGAACCTTAATGATAACTGTTCTTGATTATCAAATATAGATAAAGAATGTTCATCAGCCTCATATTCAAGTACAACAAAAGTTGCAAAGCCAATCCATGGCTCCAAAGAAAAGACACCTGCACTTACACAAGCTACAAAATCAACCCCTTGGTCTGGTTTTAAAAGATTGTCTAAAAGTGAGCAAGGAATAAAAGTAAAAAAGCGGAAGGGAACAAACAATGAACCACATATATGCCTTAAATGTGGTGCAGAGTTGACACGTGGCCGAGAGTATTACAAGAAGCGACATTGGGAACAGGCACATAAAAATGAAAAGGAAGACATGTACTCCAAAATGATTGTGAGAAGAGACCATGAAAAAGCAAGAAATTTCCTATCACAGAAAAAGGAACAAAACAAAATGAAAGATGCCCCACGAAGTTTGATTGCTGGCAGAGAGAAAGGACATGTGCCTTACGAATTGTCAAAAAATATCAAACAGACAAGTACCACTTGTGACACAAATGATCAAACCTGTGACACATCAAGTCATGAAAAAAGGGGGCTTCAGGGCATTCATACTGCATCTTCTGAAATTTCGGTACAACAATCGTTGGAAAGTTTTTTTACAGTCGAAGAAAAAGAACAGCCAGATGCTTTGGAAAAGATTCAATCTGATATTAATCAAATTTTGGTTAAGCTTGGCTCATTAACAGTGAACGAGTCAAACAAAATATCATATGGGGTAAATTGCGATGTGACTACCCTGAAAACTGCATGTAACCTGATGGAAGTTAAGCATCCTGACATTTGCGTAGAAACGTTGGAAGACGGCTGCAAGATAACTTGTATGGCATGCAAAAATTACATGATATCCCAACCAAAAAACAGAGTGTATGTATTATTTTCTCATCACTTTATTTATTATTTAGTAGTAGTTGCAGGTGGTAGTGATTAGGAAATTGCTTAAAGATACCTTATATACCTACATAATACACTGTACATGAGTACATCTTATGTAGGTATATATCATTTTTGTTGCATTTAGCCGAAGTAATCAGTCCTGGGGGAATGGATTAGTGTATGAGAGGGAGAAAGCAGAGTGCCTGATGGCTGGAGCAAACCAACAATGGTACCATTTTAAGAATGTATTAATAGAGCACATTGGGTGCAGTTCTTCTCGAAGTAGTGGCCAGGAACACTTTAAGGCACAACAATATGCAATAAAAGAGAAGGAAACTAAAGCTCGCTGTCTTAATGTCAACACTAATTTAGTTAGTGCAGGCATTCACGTTTGCAAAATGAAGGCTGCAGCATTAGCGTATGAAACAATGGTAGGATTTCTATCATCTTGTGGAGCAGACGTTGGAAACATTGGACATGGACGGTAATATACTAGATAACTAAATATTGTAGTGCTGCAGATAAATTTTATTTTAAACAATCATGCATTCATGCAGACTACAAACTATCATCACCATAAAGTCTGAAGTTAATGCGCATAAAGTAAAAGGTTTTCTTTTCATCTACTGTAGCAAACAATTCACAGAGATCATTAAAGTGGCCTATGAATACATCATTCTACAAACCAAAAAATTCCTGCAGGAACCTCTTATCTCACATGTTTCATTGGCTGCTGACAAATCAACACCTCACCGAGAAACAAATCATGCTATAATGGTCATCCTGCCTGTTGACGGAAAGCGTGTTGCTCTGCCAATAGATGCTCCGATTGTTTATAATTATAGCAATACTGAAGAAGACTTTCATCTTCAAGGTGGGAGTGGCGAAGACCTTGCACAGCAAGTGGTGACGGTGATAAAGGACAAGCTAGGCTTTAATGATGATGATATGGAATATGTAAGAGGTATGTCAAAAATATTTGTCGTAATAGGAAGTGCAGGAGCGAATGAGTTTTGTGAAACATATTAACGTCGTATGGGATATTTTAAAGCGATATTGTAAAATCAAGAATGCTCAACATTTTAACATTTTTAGCGTTTCATGCAGACGGCCAGTACCAGGCTAACACCTTTCTGGATGCGCTGTATGAAAAAATGGGAAAGAATGATCATCCAGCTGATCCATTTTTTCTTACAACTTGGGATGTTTCTCACTGGGTAGATCTTGTTATGGGAAAACTAAGAGAAGAAGATGCGTCAGCTGTATTCTTAAAGAGGCTAATTAAAAGATCCAACAAACTTCACGTAATGTTTGGACGTGGACGTGGTCATGCGGAATACAAAGGTTTGGCTGCATCGCTAAATTTGAAGGCTTTACAAACCGTAAAATTCGCGACAACACAATTTTTTAGCTTGTCCTACGAGCAGTGGGACAAAATCTACTGTAGCTATAAAGCATTAATTGAAGCCTTTAGAAGATGTCGGGAAAATGAAGATGATGCGGAAGAAGAAACCAAATACCAGGTGAGCGCTATGTTAACGAGTTGTAAAGCTTATGCCATGATCCAATTTACATAACATGCGCCACGCGGTAAAATGACGGCAAAATTGAATCTCATTTCACTTTGCTGTGATTTAGGTTCGTGGACAGGACTACGCTATTGATCTTTGCGGAACATTGGATATTCTAGAGCCTGTGATATCACTGATGCTAAGAACTCAAGCTGTAAACCTTCCACCTTGGAAGATTGTCACGTGGTTTTCGAGACTGATCAAGATCCTGAAGGAGATGGAAACAAACCTTGAAGCGGTGGATGCAGGAGCAAAACCGTCTGAAGAGAAGTTGCCGAAGCTTTCTAAGCACTGGGAGGAATTGACTCCACCCACCGGTTTTGATGATGATGATGGAGATGGAGTGGATTATGGTACCTTTCAGGTAATTATACTATGAAAAAATATGAAAAACTAATTTACCGAAATTGGGAAATTTCATTTGCAATGGTTTTTTTTCATATGTGTAATGTATCATGCCTATATCATGCCTACTTCAGCTACAGTACAATTGCAGTTTTGATCATTCGCTTTAGGGTACCCCAGTTTTAGCTGGCTGGTTAGTCGTTAGCCAAACCACTGAGATGATAGACGGCAAGAAGCAGACCACTTATACCTGGAATGCTCGGTCTCCGCAAGACTGCATTAAAGATCTAATCACGCTTTGTAAAGATCTTCAGGTTGGTCTTCAAGATCGGTTCACAAACATTGTACCCACTTCAGTCAAGAAGCTGTGTAAGGTCTTTGATTTCGAGGAGATCGCAAAACAGATGTGCAATTACAAAGTTGAGGACGGAAAGCTAGTTATCGAGCGTGACGACCGAATCCAATGGGAAACAAGCGGTAACAGTGAGTTCCACGAGTTCTTCAAACGTGTCTGCGCTTTGCCACATGTCCAAGCTCTTGCCGACGCAAATCACGATTTGGATCTTTTGCCAACAGATAGCAATGCGGTACTGAAGAGATTCAAGACAACTTTACAGAAGATTTTTTGGACAGGGTTGGGCAACTGCATTGAAGAACTATTCGTTGGTCGTAACGGTAATCTTGTTAGCGAATTCCAAAATAGCAGAATGACAACGTTGTCTGAGTTGGATACTAACTGCTCATTGGATTTGTGGTTTAAAATTGACTTCGAATCTGGTGTTTTTGTTGAGGCACGGTTGTGTGAAGATAATTTGGTTGCATCATTTTACAGAAATGCATGCATTTACGAATCGCTTGGGCCTGAAGCGTGCATTGTGTTGGATGTTGCTTTGGCAGCTGGAGGTTGCGAAGCTGTAGTAGAGGGGTTTTACAGCTTGGTAAAGGCACATAAGAAGGCTGGCGGGCAAAGCAATGAGATGCTGGTGAAGAGGGCTGTCGTTGATTGGAGTTTGCCGGACCCTCTTACTTGTCCGAAGACTATGGAAGAAATAGGTCAGCTCTACACAGAGGGAAGCAAGAAACTTGGTCTTGCAAAACATCAGATGCCACTTTTTTCAGATGAGAGGAGAAGAGCAGCAAGGCGATACAATGTCAGTCAAGTGGTCGACAGGTTGAGGATGGAACCACCAAAATGCCCCCACATTGTTAAAGCGGACTGGTAATTGTTCATTTGTTCGTGATGAACTGATGATCAATTCAATAGAACTGTAGAGCAACAGAACTATATAACTATTAAAGTCCACCAGCAAGAAAGAACATTTGTTTCAATAACTACTGCAATTTTCAATGTTATGTTGTTAAAAATGTTTATACATTTATTGTTTAATTAAAAATCACAGCATTAAGCATTTGGGCTTTGTCCACACCGGCCCTTGCCCCTTGGGCCTTGGTGAGTTGGTGTTATACTGTTATTTATCCATTAATATTCTACATGCCACGGGCGCAAAAAAAACAATTTAGAAGACATCCAGGGGCGCAAAAAGTTGTCCCAAAAAAAAGATCGGGGGCGGGATTGCCCAATTTTCCAGTCTGGGTAGCAATAATATTGCATACGGCAACTCTCTTGCTGAATACATTTCTGTTAGAACACTGTCAATAACAAATTAAATGTTCTTTGAAACTACCATGATGCTGAGTGAATTTAGGATATCGAACATGTCTGCGATACGTCTCTTCCTGTACGATTAATATATACTTCTTTGCGGGAAATATTGTTTCTTCACTTTTCTGCACAAACAATTTTCGAAGGTCCAATGCACATCATACTTGTTTTGAAGATTCACATTGTTTAATTGTGTACTGTACATTAGCCTCTTTGAATGATATATTCTAATATTTTGGGGGGAAACCATTGTTGAGTAATGCCACAGCTGTGCCTTGTAATCCAGTTGCTTTTTCATATTTTTACTGACAAGAAGGAATCTATGTTTTTGGGAAAGTCAGAGTCCACTAATGCCGGTACAGCTGTGTTTCGTAATTCAGTAGGTTTCTTATATTTTTAGCCAGAAGTGTAGGAATCTACGAAAAAAAGAATATATTTCTTACGAATACATTACCATACCCCAAGCCCAATCATGAATAGTAAAGAGAGAGTTGAAGTAGAGAAGTTTCAAGTAGAGAAAAATAAAATAAGCTTACCATATAACGTTTTCATGTTCACATGCTCATACATACAGTGACAATAAATGTGATATTGTTTAAATAATACGTTAATAATGTAAGATACAAAATTATTAAGGTTAAATTAAAAATAAAGTGTAAGGGTTCTATATCAAAACCCCATGTGTAACTCTCTGGTTTGTCAATTTAAATTGCACGTGGTAGTCTGTGCTAAACGATGTAGGCGATTTTCTTCCTGAAGCCTGTATTGTAAATTGGCTGATGATTTTAAGCTTGTTAATCATTCATACGTCATGGGTTCAATGACGCAAGATGAAAGCGACTTAACTCTGCTTATGGCAACGTAGGAAACTCCAGCAGTTCTTTCTGATTTACCAATATCTATCCAAGCTTTTGGAAGAGTCAGTCCTTGGCTCTTGTGTATTGTTAGAGCCCAGGCGAGTCTTAGAGGCAACTGTTGCCGCTCATGAAAACCTGTTTCTGACTGTGATGAGACCGTGATTGGATATATTGGAATGCAAGATGGTTTGTCCACATTAAAAGCGGGACCTCTATAGTTCTCAAACTCAATGATGACGGCAATAGGCAAGTCAGGTGGTTGATGGTTATTCTGATAGACAATATCAACAACAATTCCAGTAGCGCGATTACAAAGGCCAACATTTGACCACAAATTCATGGTTAATATGACTCTGGCACCTTTTGCTAGAAATACAACAGGCTCTAACCCAGACATATCATCTGAGGATATCTTTTTGGCCAATGGAGAGGAATGGAGAGCATTAATATGAGCAATTGGATATTTGAGTTTTGTTATCTGTTCATTATTGTAATTTGCAACTTGTTCATTACTATAGAAGAGTCTAGTGGCATCTGCAAATTCGCATAAATTAATGACACTCGATGGTTGGCGTGTCAGAAGTAATTTCCAGTCATCGACTGTTGACTCGCCTTTGCGAAGTCGTAACAACAAATCTCTGAACTGTATTTGTTCTGATGTCATGCCTTGTACACGTTGATTTACAGTGAGCTTAACAACTTTGTCAAACATATGGTATGCTTGATAACCTTGTTCCCCAACAGCATTTGATGGTTTGGCATGATAAAGAGGTTTATCTGCTACTGGTGGCAATTGACCTGGATCACCAGTTAAAATCAAACACTTTGTCATTATAACCAGTTGCTTGTTTGCAACGCTTATCCAACCAAAAGTAACTTGGCCAAGCATGGAGTATTCATCAATAATCATATATTCAATGTTATTAACGCTCTCCTTTAATCTAGACAAGCTTTGTCCGGTTAGGTCTTTATTACCTCTTGACCCTATAGGTAACTTTAACAGGGAGTGCACAGTTACACCTTTAATGTTATAAGCTGCTTTACCAGTAGTAGCAGTTATAGAACACCTACTTTGCAAAAGATTCTTAAGAGCATTAATAAGGTAACACCTGCTACACCATTTATAATTAGACATAATGGCTCTTTTTCAGATGATGTATCATCAAAATGAGACTTAACAATGTCAAATGCAAGTTTTTGCATTTCACTAAAACTGTTTATGTCAACAACATCATATTGCTCATCAATATTGTATTCGTCTTTGTTTGTTTTTATCCATGTTGGCATTTCATGGATTTGTTGTTTGGAGTAATTGCTTCTATCAAGTTGCCAGTCACATGTTGACTCTGATGTTTGTTTAGTGTTGTCAAAAGGAATGTGAAGATCTGATAATATCATCCACTCTTCTCAAGTTGACTCCTGTTCTTCAGATGGTTCATCTTCTGATTCTTGACTTTGGATGACAGCTTGTAATTTGTCAAGCCAGTCTGGGACATTAGATTGTCCATAAGGTGTTTGCAAGAATTCTTGCCAAGAATTGATTAGAACTTCGTCAGTCGATTCTTGGTCACCCCACGCATTGTTTTGGGTTGTTCTCCAAGGTTTGTACCTTAGAAGTTGATATTTACAATATAGTCCAAAATTTGGACCTTTGGGATTAGGAGAATAAGTTGGAAAAATTCTCGGTATAACATTCTCTGGCAATTTCGAAAGTTCATTGTTAACAACTTTATACGTTGTAGCAAATTGAACAAAATTCATATCCATGAAATTTTGTGAACTGTCATATTGCTCACGATTAGCATACACATCGAGAAGTGAGTAATCAGTGCACGATTCACCCTCTTGAAGACTTGCAGTGTCACGTACTTTATGTGAACCATTTAAACTAACTTGTATCACTTTAAATGATGAGCTATGAAGTTTTAAAGACAACAAATGATGCATTGTCTCCTGAGCAGCATAATCTCGTTCACCAAGAGATTTCATAACTACTTTCTTAATAGCTCTGCGAGGGTCAGTCTTACTGTCAACATTTTGCACAATAGAGTTAAATGCCTGTTTCAATAAAGGTGACCTTGGTTCACCTTTAGCTGCATATTTTGTGAGATACTCAACGCAAGCATAGTGATCAATAACAACTTGAATATCACAGTTAGCTCTCCATCCTTGGAGTTGTAGATGTTGGTGGTTATTTAACCTAGAGTAATTTCGTTTAGTCACAATCTTAGCTCTATAATGCTCATTATCACCTGAACTGTGAATTTTTTCAAATTCTAATTTTGTCTTACGACAATTATCAAAAGGGAAATGAAATCTACATTTCAATTCTGTTTCATTTGACTTTTTTCTAAGACAGTAGCTTGTACTACAACGTGTGTGTCGTTGAGCCATATTTAACAGATCTACATAATCTGACTGTTTTTCATGTTCAGGAATATCTCGATGACTTCTTTGACATGGATGTACTTCAGGTCTTACCCACATGTCTTTATCTGGTGAATTAGGATTGACAGTTGACAACAACCAATCAACATACTGACATACAGTATCAGCTGCTTTCTGGCCAGCTTCAATATCCTGGTCTAATTCTGTTGTGTCAGGACACTCATTCTCATTTTTAAATTTTTGGGCAAGGAAACCTTTTAAGGCAGTCTCAGTTAGTTTACACAAATCTGGATCATTAGTCAGTTTAGCAGTGCCATGACAATGGATACTACCTCTACCTTGATATTCATATCCGAACCAGTGCCATTTTGCACCAAGTGTATCATAAAGCCAGTGTTTCACAAAGCTTTTTAATCTTTGCATAAAAAACCAGTCTACAATATGGGGGTTGTTAATAACATTTTGTCGTCTTTCTTGATTGGTAGAATTACTAATCTGACTATCAGCATCAGTTTTGAATAAATCATGTAGCTCTGGCGAATGCATATCTGCAGAAGAAAAAGTAAAAAACAATGTTGGAGTACCAACATTAGTTATAATAGCCTTGAGTTCCTCCCTTACTCTATTCCAGTAAGCATTTGTACCAGCAATATTGCCAACATATCTAGACACTTTAGACATAAACGCATTTGCATTGTTGGTGGTAGCCATTTCTTGTAGTTCATCAATGGTGAGATGTGCTTCACCTGGGTTTTGCTTAAGGAAAATTCCACTTTGCTGTAAGATTCGCTTTCTTTGAATCATGTTAAAAGCCCAATATGAAAATCTGGGGTGGTTTGCAAAACGATATACCCATTGGCCTTCAATAATTTCCGCAAATTTTAAAAGATGTTTTATTTGCTCTGGAAGAGGAACATCTCTTAAGAGTTCTTGATTGGTAGGGTCACCTTTCCCATCAGGAAATAAAGTGGGGAAAGCCATAGTGGCCAAATGTGATATGTTATACTCATTCAGTGGTTCATTTTCAATTGAAGGCCATTCAATCGGCTCATTATCAGACAGTTGATTTTTCATAGCTTCAATCTCCCGTTGCTGTTGTTCACCTAGAGGTAAGAAAGTGCTCCTTTCTGTACTGTTATTGTACACAATATCTTCTGGGTTATCAGTAGAAGGTCCTACTATCATCTGAGGCTATATTATCATCAGTCTCAACAGTCATAAGATCAGATGGCACACCATTCTCAGGTAATGAAGTTAATGCATCTTCATTAATTATTAAATTAGAATATTGAGGGTTATTATTAATAAGCCAAATCAAGGCATTGTGCACTTTTTGTTTTCGCACTCTCACATCTTTGAATGTGTTTTCTTTGCCTTTTACCTTGACAATAATGACAGCCAAATCTTTGGGGTATCTTGGTAACAATGATGCAAGCTCTGTGACATTTTGTGGTAAGTTAATACAATGCTCTGAAGTTTCCAGTGGCGTAGCCAGCCTGACGATTTAGTCATGCTATGCAAATTTTAGGTTATTATCATTATTCATTTCTTTAGAAATTCATTGTTTTCACAGTCAATAAACACCAAAATATTAGCATAGCATGACTAAATTGTCGGGCTGGCTACGCCACTGTCGACCACCAGTTTTAACATAAACTCGCATGATAGGCAGAGCACGAGCAATTAACATCTCCTCAACCTGAGTTAAACCTTTTAGTTCATTTGGAACACATGAAGGTATCATTAAGTTTTCAGATGAAAATTTTTTGAGCCACTTTTTATCTCTTGAGCATTGTGAACACACATAGGGTGCTCTTGGTTTAGTTTTAAGAGGCCAGGCTTCCTGGCACACTGTACATTGACTAACATGATATTGCAAAGACCTCTGAAACTTATCAATGTTAGACTTTGCCCAAGATTGCTCTTCAATACCACCATTATAGGTTATGTCAAAAGAATTTAAGTAATCCTTCTGGCTTATTTCCTGTAAAGCTTGTTTTGCCCGTTTTTGTTTTTTAGACAGCCTATCTTTGTCAAGCCTACTTTGTCTCTCACTGTCAGTTTCTTTTGACCGCTTTCTCTTTTTAGATTCATGTTCTTTTTGAAGTCTACTTTGTCGCTCACTTTCAGTTTCCTCTGAGCATTTTCTCTTTCTAGACTTACATTGCTTTTGAAGTCTACTTTGCCTCTCAATGTCACTTTCCTCTGAGCGTTTTTTTATTTTCTAGATTCGCATTCTTTTTGAAGTCTTCTTTTTTGTTCACTGTAACTTTCTTCTGACTGTTTTTTATTTTGAGACTCATGTTGTCTTTTATGTCTAACTTGTCTCTCACTATCGGTTTTCTCTGATTGCTTTCTCTTTTTATATTCACTAGCTTTATTAATTCTTGTTTGCTTATCACTTTCACTTTCTAATGAACGTCTTTGTCTTTGGTATATTTGATCTTTTATACATTTTTCTTGTCGGCTTGAAACTTTGCATTGATTTAGTTGCACAGGTACAATTTCAAATGTATTTGTATGTAGTTCTATTGACAAATAGTGCTCAAATAGTGCTCCAACTCTAAAATGTTGGTAAACGTCATGACAACAGCTGTGCCATTAGGATTAGGAATGCCACTTGAGTCTCTGGCATGTGAGTCAAAAAGATAGAAATCATTTGTGTGCTTTACTAAGGCCATCATATATCCTTCTAATATTAAAATAGCATAAGGGCTATTTAAAAAAGTATCCACAAGTGCTGTGTGAATATCATAGTAATGTGCCTCAATGTCCTGATCTGTTATAACAAGACCTTGAAGTTCTTGTCCATAATTTATATACCAAAAATGATTTATATTTTTTGTGTTATTTTTTGCCTTGGCCTTCAACACTATGGGCAAATCAATGATACTTTCTGCCTCTACAAGCTTCACCACAATGGGGAAATCAATGGTATCTTGTGTCTCAATGTGCTTCACCACAATGGGTGAATTAAGGGTATCATGTGCCTCAACAGGCTTCACCACAATAGGTGAATCAATGATACTTTCTGCCTCTACAGCCTTAACCTCAATAGGCAAATCAATGATACTTTCTGCCTCTACAGGCTTCACCACAATGGGCGAATCAATGGTATCTTGTGCCTCAACGGGCTTCACCACAAATAGGTGAATCAATGGTATTTTGTGCCTTAACGGGCTTCACCACAATGGGTGAATTAATGGTATTTTGTGCCTCAACGGGCTTCACCACAATGGGTGAATTAATGGTATTTTGTGCCTCAACGGGCTTCACCACAATGGGTGAATCAATGATTTCTTGTTCCTGTGCTTGTGTGTCAATATCAGCGATTGATTTACATATTTTGTGTGAAAAGTCATTTAACATGCCTGTATAAGATGTGGCACATATAACAGTAGGTAAATTCTCTACAGATAAAAAATCAACACCTGATCCTAAGACTACAAAGCCAGAATTTAGAGCTTTTGAATACAACCTGTCTCCTTCTAACAAGACATTATTGAACGTGGTCTTCGACCATGCAGAGATAGGAATATTTCGGGCTGTAAGAAGCGCCGTTAAACTCATAAAAGCACATTGCTTACCTCTTGAATGAACACTGAAACGTTCATTGCCTTGATCATAATCCGCAGACAAAAATAAAGACATTGCTTTCGATGAAAATCTACGCTTTAAAAGCTATCGTATATCAACCAGACAACCACATGGAAATTCGGAATTAATTATTAATATGCGCGCTGAGAAAAATATATTGTGTATGTTGTCATCCCCCCCTGAAATATTCTTACGGGCCCCCGTAAATACGACATCTTTGCGGACAACCGGACAGACAAAATTGAAATCTTGAACGATACATAACTTGGGCAAAAAACTGGGTCGAGAGAACTCTTGTGAAACTTCATGTTACGTCAAGAATAGTGTGCTGCTTCCCTAAGGGGAAGCAGCAATTAATTATTACTTAATCTTGTCTGTTACCAGTAATTATAGGCATGAAATCTATTTTTCATCATGATATAATTAGACTACCTTCTCACAATCGGTAAAACCACATACTCCTTATCATAATGTTCTTTTTTTAAAAAACCCTCAGCAGCTTTTAATTTGCTTGCTCTAAAAATGGTAACTGTTAAGCGAGCCTATTTAAACAATTTATGCATTGTTGAAAAAATTTGTGAATATTGCTGTATACTGTACCTAGATGAGGTCTATGTTCTATCTTGTTCACCAGACAGCACAGAGTAAAATAGACAATCAACTATTGGAAACTAAAATGGTTGTTCCCTAATTAATTAAAAAATGATAAATAAAAATATAGAAGTGGGCTTTTTTAATTATTATAAATTAACATAATTGTCATGTACCTCAAAAATACAGTAATCATGTTGTCATTTATCATTTTTCCTGAAGCTAATGATGCAATAACGTCAGCAGAAATACTAACATCATATGCTGTAAAACTTGGTATGTCATCAACAAGAGTAGTGGTTATTTCCTCAACTACAGTATACGGTTCACTGAGAATTGAGTTGTCTTTCACATGAGGATGTTCAATTTCCATCTCTGCAATATAAAAACATGCATGCTCATTGACATTGTAATTTTTTAAAAAACACAATGACTTCCTTGCACCTGTCAACACATTCACAGCTTCGTATATCATCCACACTTGCTCCCATGAATGGCTTGGTCTTTGAAATCACAAAACCTCTGCTGGTCAATTTAACTTTGTGATGCAAGTGATTTTGGGTACGAAGGTAAGACTCCCTTGCAGAACTCTCATTCTTCAGTCCCCAATCCCTTGGATTCTGTGGCTCCTTATTAAGTGGGCTCATTGACAAGTTTTCATCATAGTGACAGGTAGTAATCGACTTGGCCAGTCTAGTAACTGGTTTGTCAATGTTTTTGTCAAGTGTTTTTTGTCTGGTAACAACTTCTTTACATTTAGATGCAGAAATAAATCCAACTTTCTATTTATACCATTCTTGACATTTCCACTGTGACATGGTAGTTTTATCAATCTCCTCAATTTCACCATCTGTAAACAAAAGTGTTTCTCTAAATTTCTCTGTTGTTCTTTCTTTGTTTTTCTTGAAGAATTCATCAACCTTCTCTTGCATGATTCCTTGGTGTTTGCTTAATGTCACATTTTTGATATGTTGACACAAGGTTTCACTGGTTTGGTCTTGTAAGGTTACATCCGACATATGCAACTTTTGTAGAAGTGGTAAGATGACAGGAGTGCCTTTAGTCTCCGCCTTCTGCGAATCAACAGTGCTCAATGATTTTGTAAATGTCAAAATACTCTTCTTCGACTTGGTATTTCTGTCTTGTGCGTATCGTGGGTCAAAATCAATGTTCTGAAGCCACGTGTATTTTCTCTTTTTCTTCTTTTTTGAGGGAGGATTAATTTTTACAATTTTCACTTCCTAATTTCACAAGGTTCACTATTGGATTTTGGTTTGGGTTTCCACTGGCAACTACCGCTGGTTACACTTTCTTCACCTCTACTATTTAAAAGAGCTTCAAGGGAATACATCGCAGATGCGATGTGCTTACATCCTCCATCGCGTCCGCCTTTGCATTTGCAATAAGCATCGATTACACTGTCTTTGTTGGGGCCCGTCCTTCAAGAATAAACCATAGATCTTATAAGTCTTTACCGTCATTCGTTTTCCCTCGCATTGTTGGTTGAACTTTTCCAACCATTACATGAACTCCCGCTTCTTGTATTAATGTGGTTTCCAAAGAACGAACATAACCGTCCTCGTATAATCAATAGTCTTTGAACGACTTATGGGCAGCAAGGCCTTGTTTATTGTAGTCCGAAGAGTGGTATATTAGGTGATTAAATATGTCATAAAGTCCGAATGGTGGACAGTTAATAAAATCGTCTTGAGTCTTTACAGTAAATGAATCAGCAATCCTAACATCATGAATTATTAAACGATTTTGCACATTCTTGGCAATATCATCACGCTGAAAATTAGGGTCAATAGGCAACATAATTTTTTCTACTGCACAAGCGATCTCAACTAAAGCTGGTTTTAGATATCCATTTGCTGTAATCCCGCGTTCTTGTAGATATTTTTTTAAAGTAGTGACGTTCATGGTACAAAATTTTTTGTCTATTTTTTCAGCCATATTTACTGTACGCAGTTGAAACAAAGAGCTCCAATCATTGTCCGCATTTCGCGCTTTGTTTACAAATATAGTTACGTGATAGCTACACATGTTTCCGAGGGTTGAAGTCGCAAATTGCTTTATGGTTGCCATCACAATACACATGCTCTTTGCTTTCCATTGGCCCCTTTCAAATTCACAAGTTTCCTATGTTTCATAGCTTGATTTCAAAAGCATGACCAATCAAACAGAGAACCATTGAACTCTCCTACTTCAATCTTAGAAAGTTTTGCCTGCACAGATTCCGTCTGTGGTTTCACATTGTCTGCATTCATGTCATATTTTTACACTCCACTGCTGTAATTTCGCTTCAAATTGATACCTTTCTTCCTTTTCGGCAGCTTATTTCTCTCTCTCTCTCTCGTTTTTTTCCCAACCATCGTGTAATGCCTACAACCTTGGTGTCGGCATCCTCAAGCATTTTGCCAACCCTAAAGTTGCATGTCACTATCTTGTCAAGCTTGACTCCCTCTGTGATTTTAGCTGCTGCCACAGCGTGTTTGTTAATAATTAACATAGTTTTTTTTGGCATTAGAAATCTACAAACAATTGATGAATGTGATGTGACTACCTCCTCCAAAGCCCCTTTTGGGGCAAATATGGCAGGTGGTGATATTTTGCAGGTAGGAATTTAAAATTTGAAAGCGAGATACGAAGGGCCTGCTGAATAACATGTCGAAAATTGGGAATATGTGTTGAAAATCGGGAATCATGGGCACATGTTGTGCAGTTGTGGATGTAGTTCCACAGCATTGATGGAAGCTGCAATAAACATTGTTGATAGCGATATGCTGCAATAGCGATGCGCATATTCTCAATGTATCATAGATTTCTGTTTATATAATCACTTTAAACTCAATAAAGTCAAAAGACAACACAGAACAAACAAATAATAAGACGCTATAGTATTTCCCATTTAGTATAGTATAGTAATAGCTATTCCCCGAGCCGGCGTGAAGCGCCGTGCAAGGGTACTAATTCCGCCCGGAGATTATGAATTACACCCGGGTATTCTGACAGAACATAGGCGAATCCAAAGTTGCCCAAATGTCATAGACGTTCAATGGTCATGGTAGTTGTGCGCATGCGCAAAATTTGAACAAAGAAAGAACGATCGTCTACAACTTGCTGATTGGCTAAGACCAAAAGAGAGCATGCATGATAGTGTCAGCATTTTAACCGTCATTTTGCAAACTATTTTTTAAAAATATGAAATGAAATCATGGAGTCAAATATTAAAACAATAATAAAGGATTTAAAGATCATCACAGCACAGAAACAGTTGGTGAAATAGGAAGACTCTTAGTTTATAATATTTGAAGTGGTAGGTGTCTATATTTCGCTTATTCATGCAGTGTTTGCTGTAAGAATGCATTGTTATTTTGACTAGTACAAGCTTGGTATGTCGTTTTACAAGGAGCTAACCGACCGTTTAAGGCTTTACATCATTGCTTAAACTTTAAAAAGAGTTCTCAAAAGTGTACTTCAGAGTTGACAAAACAAATGACACTTTGCAGCTTATATAGTCGCTAAAATCATTGAATAAAATAAATAATCGAAAAACAGCATTCGACGTTTAGTGCTTGTATGGTTATTATAATTTGTGCTGTTTTGAAGGTTTAGCTATAGAAAAGTTTAACACTCACTTAAACTGCAACGTAATGCAGCAGGCAAACAGGTGATTTCTGTTCACCTTTACGACTGTCTTTGTTTCTGAAAAATTTGCACGAGTTATTTCATAATATTAGCGTAGAAAGTTAGGTCTGGGTAGCGCACGAAATATTTTGCTTCATTTAAAATGGCGAGGGGTTGCTGCATGCATGTATTTCTAGTTACATTGTAAATGGTCTTTGTAATAAAATGATGATGTCATATTTATCTTTCAAATTGTGCTTTGAATGTTTCATGCAGACTGATATTTGGAATAGCTTATCACAGCAAAATATGCAAAACGCAGATACTCTATAAATAATATTGTTGTATGCTTGCTTTGTAGCTAAGTAGCCTAGTTAAGTAAGACTACACTTGATGCTATATTTTTAAGTATTTAGAGATCATTGCTGCTATGCATATTGTATATTAAATCATAATATTAATAGCAAAGACAAAATTAAAATACATTATTAGCAATTTGGGTGTAGCTTCGTAATCATTGATGTCCCATATTAAATATAGCTGCTAATCTGCCATCTTGAAAACGTTAGTAGAAAGGCGCTCCTGCTTGTAACCGGCATTTCCCAAAATCGCCCGAAATGCTCCCTAGCACCTGCGGAGGATGTAGGTGATGTGGTTTTCTTGGCATGGAACAACTCAAGGAGGTGAGTACTGATCGAGTCAGAAAATATGCATGAATATTATGCAGCAATTCATTGTGCAGTTCTTGTGAATTTAAATTTTTTTGTGAAGCGGTTTTATCTTCAAACATTTCTAATTTTTTAACGTGCCCAACTGCACCCCCAATTGGGGGTAGGAAGACCAAGAATAATTTATGGCATCTGTGAGTAAACCTTCAACAGTTTTTTTGCTCCATCCATTTTTATTTTGATAATTTTCAGGAGTGTTGATCATTTCCGCCATATTATTTATTAAAATAAATTAAAATATCACACAAGCATATTTGAGTTTAGCAAAATTAAACACAGGTAATGCAAGAATAATTGATAGAATGACACTTATTAACAAGATGTTAATAAGCTGTTTTATTGCATGCTCTCGTTCGATATCTTTCCTCTTTAATGCCTTGTTCGTGTTGTTCATGTGTTTCCTTGTCATCGCCTACTTGTTCAATTTAAAATTCCGGAGTGTTTTGATTTTCCTCAACAATGTTTGGTATTTTGGCCTTGGGCTTATCAATATTTTCACCTTGTACTCTTTTAAAGATTAAAATAACATCATCTTGCTCGGCTTGGATATTGTTGAAGAATTTTACACATTGTACTTTTTCTACCTTGTTCGTTTCTGGATAAAATACTAAAAAGGCCGGACTTCCTTTGTCATATCCGACAAAAATGCCTTTTCGGCTACACACATCTAGCTTTTTCGCATCTTGTTTATACGCATAACATGTAGATCCGAATACATGCATATGACTTAAATTCCGTTTCTTACCAATTAATGCTTTGTAGGGTGTTTTCCCTAAACGTGGATTGAAACATCTGTTTCGGATATATGCTGAAGGCATTGCAGCGTACGTCCAAAGACGTTTTGGTAATTTTGCCTCTAACAGAAGACATCTCGCTATGCTAAACAAGCTTCTCCAAGTTCTCTCTACTGTACCATTCTGATGGGGTGAGAAAGGCACACTAGTCTCATGCTTGATTGAGCGTTTCCTCAAGAGACTTTAAATCCATAACTAATAAACTCACCTCCATTGTCGCAATGTAGTCGCTTGACGTTTCTGTAAGGGGCGATGTCAGCTAGGTATTTCTCAGTAGCTTCTATAGTGTAACTCTTCTGTTTCATGAAGTATATCATATTCATGCCTGTAAAATCATTTGCAAATGATAAAGCATATTTAAACCCGTCTTTTGCTGTGGGCTCTATCGGCCCCGCTAGATCACAATGTACAATTAAATTCCAAGGGTGCTTTTGCTCTCTGGTCTGGCTCTCTACTTCTTGTCTGGCACATTTTGCCCTGAGTACATACTTCACACTCAGGCTCCTTGTAGTCGGTAATCTTCATGCCTTTAAGTACCTTCTCTAGTTTTCTAATATCTCCGTAGTTACAGTGACCTAGAATCTTGTGCCATTCTCCTACTGAGCTAGCTTTATTATCTGACAATGATATGCTATTTTAATAATACAAACGCCCTTTCTTCCTGATGTCAAACATGTTGCCTTCCTGTGTGGTATATTTACTTACCTGTTTGTCAAGACTTATTGATCCTGCTCTACCTACTTCGGCTGAGACCGAAAATATATTTTGCTTATAGGACGGGATATAGAGCGTGTTATACAACATAACATCATGCATGTTTCTGTTTACATCATATAGCTTAACCTTAGCGTTCCCTTTTCCTAACACAACATTAGATTTATTACCATCAGCTAGTTCCATAAAATGCGAGCTGGAATTAACATTACTGTTAAAGTTCATAAATTTTGAACTGTCATTAATAATATGACTAGTTGCTCCAGTGTCCACTAGTAGGCTTTCGTTCTCTGTATCATTTCTTCTGTTGTTGGAGTCTTTTAATGTAAATGCAAATGAATGTTCATTGTTGTCTTCCTCCTTCTGCTCATTTGCTTTCTTGGCGGCGTCTTTGCTGTCCTCTCTTCAGCAGTCCTTCGTGTTGTGTGTCTTGCTTCTACAGCTACTACACCACTTCTCGTTCTTTGTCCAGCAATCCGAGCTCTTGTGACCCTGAACCTTTTGTCTTCGAATCTTTTCTGTGCTGGCTTTGCGTACAGGATGTTGTCTTGATCTTCCATTTTACAACTCTTTTCTTATTTTCTTCATAGTTGTGTAAAGCAGTCTTAAATTAACTGAAAGTCATTGGCTTTTCTCGTTGTATGACTACAGTTGAAAATGTTTTATAACTCCGCGGAAGCCCTTTTAATATCATAGTGATAAGTAGGCTGTTGCACAACTGAAGCATATAGTCAGTTGTATTCTTGTTCTCGCCCTTTTTCAACGAGGTCAACTCTGTGTACAAAGTGATGATTCTTGGTTTTCCTTTACCTTGGTAGTGATCACGCAACACCTCAAGGATTTTCTTCCACCATCTCTTGCTTCTTGTATGATCAGGGATAAACTACGATCATCCAAGCATTGGACTACCTCGGTGAAGGCATTTGCATTCTTTTCGCATCTAGCTCCCGTTTATCTTCGCTAGGAACAAACACATTGTATAATTTCTGGATCCTCATAAACATGATGAACTTAACTTCCCAGAGTTCATACTTACTTTCATCTTCGTTAAATACAAGTCCTCTCCTGGGCCCATAACCAGTTAGGTTTTGAGGTATAGCCATTTGCCACTGCCTCAACCAAGTACAACTTTACACAACAACTTTAGTGTATGACAGTTTTATTAACTCTGATATTACAGGACAGGATTACATCAATATATAAGGAGTTACAGGGTAATATGTTCAGGATGTATAACATTTCACTTTACATTTATATAGCCATATTTGGTCTTTCGTTCAGTTAACTTTGCTTACATATATATCTATGGAATTTTTAGAATTAAAGATATTTGCAATCAATCGATCATCAGAAATGATAGAGCATAGTTTAACAATGGAGACTTACATTTACTCAATAGTGACCGAGTTTCCTCTCTAAATATGTCCTCAGAATGCTGGAAATGCCATTTCAGAGACCCAAATTTCAAAAATTTTCAGGGGGATCATGCCCTCGGACCCCTCTAGAATTGCTGAATTATATAAATTAAGATCTGTTGCATCTGTTTCGGATACAAAAGCAAGCTATGACAAAGTACATGCCATGCTTTTTCATGTTCCAAATTCTCCTCAGATGGTCATTATTGATGGTAATCATTTGTAAAATTGGAATTTGACTGTCAAAAATAACTTGTAGTTTATTTACGAGTTATATTTGAAATACTATATCTTTTAGATGACTATTGTAGATGACAGCTCTTTAGTTCCAGATCAACTTAAGGATTTTCTGGACAATCAAGTCGCCGAAATAACTCTGATAGCTGGAAACACCTGAAAGAAAGTATGTGCTATTACTGGATGTAATGCTAATTGTTCAAAGCAGGCGTGGATCTAGGGGTAGGTAACATAGTAAAGTGACTATGGTAAATTATCCCAGATAATCATTATTCGATTTCCATGATTAGAAATGGTATTCATAAGTTGAAACACGTCAGTTAATTTTTCATATTTTTATATCACAGTCCAGTTATGTATAGGTATATAGCTCATTGGTATTTAGGCAAACAAATGAGAGGCAGCTATTTTGCCTGTCTGGCAGCCAATACAGCTTTTTGATTGGCTAATAGCTTTTTTGCCTAACCAAGACAAATTTATGATGTAATCTGTAAGCCTTCTGATTTGATAATTCTTTAAAATTATATTCTTTCATTGGCTTTGCATTTTTGGGCAAGTTGAACCAATCACTCTGCTTGCCTGTGTTAGTCATTTTAGGCAAAAAGTGGAGACCTGCCTCTTTTGATCTCCTCTGGGCATCGAAGGAGTAAATTTCGAGGTTAGCTTCTGCTTTTTCACATTTGCTTTGTTGTATTGTGATATTTCACAATGTCTTCATTGTCTTGTAGTGATTTGTACAAGACAGTCCGGTCTGTGTTTGCTAAGAACGATTTAGAGTGTTGGAATGACCTTTCCGTTTTTTGTGTGAGGTTCAACCTTTGTATTATAGCCAACAGCTGTTGGATAATATTTATGACAGCAACCACACTCTGAGCCAAAATTTCTGCATCGCCAGTTATTTAATATTTATGTATTCAAATTGTAAATTTACATATTTCTGCGCTGGCTGGTGTCAAAAAATTGCTATGCATATATAAGTGTAGATCACTTAAATATCCCACTTTAGTTGTTATTATTCCTAAGGAATGTACATGAGTACATCACACATAAATATGTTCATATGAATTAATATTTATAGCATATCAACATATTAATAATTATACACATCATAATATCCACATTCAACATTCACATATATAAATCACACATATAAATATGTTCATATGAATGAATATTTATATCATATGAACATATTTATAATTATACACATCATAATATCCACATTCAACATTCCGCCATCAGTAATCTAGCGTGATTTTGATTTCCTGTTTTGACTTTTGAATATTTTCTTTTTCTGATAGATCTGATGCCTCTGGTAATTGTCTTTATAGTTCAGCTACCCTGGTACTAGTAGGTAACAATACCTTTGTTCCAACTTTGAGAATATTAACATCACTTGAGCTATTCATTCATGCCAGTTTTTATGCTCAACACCCATGTTTTTTGTCTGTTTTAACTGAGCATAGTGATTACTTTGACAAAAGTTCTAAAAATCTTTTACCATTGTCTGTGTCAAAGGAATGTTTCGATACTGGTTGTACTTCTGAAGAACTGGTAAAACAGGAGGGTATTTTAAATTGTAATGACGAGAAGTGGTCATCCTTTTTTTGTATTTTGGGCCTATCTTCTGTTGTGGGTAGAAATATATTCTTACTTATTATCCTGATTGCGGTGAGCAAAGATATAAATTACTATTTAATTGTCTGGTTGAACCTCGTATTTTTAGCAAGGAAGGTTTGGAAGATATCAATATTTTATTTTATCTTGGAAACTGGCTGATATCACTCCGCTTATTAAAACTAAACCTGTAACAAACGCGAGTAAGCACCTTAGGCCAATATCACTTACCTCAGCATTATCCAAGGTTGCCGAAGACTTCATTGTCACAACGTATATTGCCCCAGCCATCCTCTTGATTATTGACCCAGACCAGTTTGGAGCATTCCGAAGTCCTTAACCACACAAGCACTTATCTCAATGGTACATAATGGTCAGAAGCTACCAATGCCACTGGTGCAGCGGTGAGGATTATGTTGCTAGACTACAGGAAAGCGTTTGATCTAATCGATCATTGGATTCTGACTGAAAATTTTTTTCTCAATACCCCTTGGGATTGCACGCTGGGTATGTGACTTTTTGAAGGACCGACAACAACGTGTGAAGCTTGCCAATGATTGTTACTTGGAATGCGGCTGCATACCCTCAGGTGTTCCCCACGGTACTTAACTTGGCCCGTGGTTATTCCTGTTGATGATCAATGATTTGAGATGCCCCAATGCAAATAAGTGGAAATATGTTGACAAAACGACTGTTTCCGAATTCATTAAAAGAGGAAATCGCAGCACTATCCAAAGCGATGCCGTCATTGTGCAGGACTGGTCACATAAAAACAAATTACAGTTAAACGCAAACAAGTGCAAGGAGATGATCATTGATTTTAAGAAGCAAAAATATTTTTTGATCCGATTAAAGTAGAAGGAAAGGAACTCGAGGTTGTTAGGCATGCCAAGATTCTTGGAGTGACTATTTCTAACACTTTACTGTGGAACGATCATATCAACGATGTCATAAGGAAGTCTAACAAACATTTATATTTTATAGTTTTGCTAAAACGCGCATGCGTACCAATAGAATATATCATTATGTTCTATTGCACCTGCATCAGACCTGTGCTTGAATATTGTGCACCTGTATTCCACCATTCTCTGTCGAACTACCTAAGTGAGGACTTAGAAGAAGTTCAAAAACATGTGCTGTTGATATTATCTCCAGGAGAGTTGTACCAGCAAAATTTAAAGAAATTTAATGTACCAACATTTCAAAGTCGGAAACATGACTTGTGTGAAAAACTTTGTGTGATCCAACTTTGTGTGATACAAATTATACGGTTTACTTCCACAAAGACACCAACCACAGTACAATCTTAGGAAAAATAAAACATTCAATATTCCCCAAATCAAGACAAAGCATTACCAGAACACTCTTATTCCATTGATGTGCAGCTCCTATTAATAACATATCTTAGAGTTTTGAATATTTCACATTATTTAGTTCAATTGTACATGTATGCTTTATTTATACATACTTAGATAGTCTTATATTGTACTTTTTTTTAAGTGTACTTTTTTTTAAGTGTAAATTAATTACGCAATTCAGCTCCAGGGCTGCGATGTAATTTTTTGAATAAACTAACATCTATCTATCTATCTATCTATCTATCTATCTATCTATCTATCTATCTATCTATCTAATGAGAAAGTTAAAGATATAGATGTTTCTGAGATATGTAATTTGATTAAAAATGTATTTAAACTAAATAAAGAATTCTTTTTTCCTAAATCTAATGGCAGATCCTTCAGATACAATTGACTAGAATTGCATCAATGATGGCTTTGCTATTCACCATTACAGAATGGAGCATATTGTCATGTGTATTGTTTGGAGATAAATTTCCAGAAAAAGCCAGTAAAGTGAGAAGATTATTTTCAAGACCTCTTCAGATCAGAATTAGAAATATGCTACTTACTCTTTCAATCAACATGCTGGTCAGGGTAAAGGGAGGGAGATAGCATTGCATGCATCTACATTTCCAATTTTAACTGCTTTACTTTTCCAAATATCAGGTACCCTGGAGCAAATTGAAATTACCTTGGTTACTGGTATTAAAAAAGAACAAGTGCAAAATAGACAAATACTCTCTTCCATTGCTGATTCTGTCATTTTTTGTGTGGTTCTCTAGGTTTTACCTCTTTGTGGCCATCGTGATGACTCTAAGCATCACCCATCGGTTGGTTGTTATTCTTCTGGGGAGTTGGTAATTTTATTGAAACTCTTAATTATGGAGTACGGAGAAGGGATAAAGTAAAACCATTTGAGAAACTGTGGTAAGAACAGAAGTTATATGTCTAAAACTAGCCAGAACAAAATCATTAAATGCTGTAGCCAGGTAATCAGCAATCAGATTGTTAATGATGTAAAAGAAAGTAAGTTTTTTTCTATGATTGCAGACAAAGTTTTTCACACAAAGAGCAAATGTCTCTTGTTGTGCATTTTATTGATACTAATATGAACATTCGAGAAGAATTCTTTTTTTTTATTGTAAGTGGAGATTGAGTGGTTCTGAACTTGCCAAATTACTTTTAGAGGCCTTGAAGGAATTAACTTTACCGATTGATGGCCGAGGAATGATGGGGCTGGTGCTGTGGCAGGTTGTACCAATGGCTTAGCTGCTCAGATTTTAAGCCTTAACCCCAAGCCTCTTTATACACACTGCTATTGCCATAGATTGAATTTATCTATTTGTGATTCTTTGAGCATACGTGTAGTCAATGATATGTTAAAGCATGTTAAGAATGCTACTAACATTATTAAAATTTCACAAACTCGCAATATTCCATTTGAAGAACGTATACCAAGTTCAGAAACTGACTCAAAGAAGACAAGGATAGTGGACATTTGCCAAACACAATAACCAGAACGTATTGAGGGTTTAAATACGTTTCAAGAGCTCTTTGTTCCTGTATACACCACAATTAATGATATGGCTGAAAACGTAGATAATTTAAACCTTCCCTTCAGTCTGATGCCTCATCTTTGTTTCAACTCATTGATAGATTCGATTTTGGTGTTGCCTTAGTTATTACAAGGAATATTCTTGATGCAACTCTTCCAGTAACAAAGTAGAAAGGAGGGTAATAATTTTGTTACATTTATCAGATGGAGAATGTTTTTTGGGAAGTAAGCACTATTTACTGTATATAATGCAAGGCTACACCTTGATACAATTCCTAAAAACTGACCTTTTCTTGTAATAAATTATATTTAGCCTTTAAAGCATTGATAGCAGCATCACTTGGGGTCTCCTTGGATGGAACCGTAACTTGCTTTTGTCGTTTAGAAGGCTGAAAAACATATATAAACATTTAAGTGGGTTGTAAAAATGCTAACCAATAAAACATAATGGCATTATCAAGTGTTATACCCCAATTAATTAAATCATCACAATTTAATGACAGCTAAACAGTTAAAAGTTGTCATACAGTTGTCACAATATATTAATACCTAAAATGCTTATCACATTCAAACCAAATTTGATGAAAATATTTTCTTAAGGGTTTCATCAATTCACATTATACCTTATCTTTTAGCTCTGACTCCTCCTCATCATCATCAACAGAATATACCATTTTTTTGGACGTTTGCAGTATCCACTAAACTAGTGTCAACATATCTTGCATGAATCTCACAAATGTTTCCATAGTCATGTATTGCAATACATAAAAATATTAAAATATAAATTAACATTGATGGCTTAGCTTCTGTCATTAACCCATTTCAAGCAGTTGTCATAAATACTAATACTTGGCGGGTTAAACTTTGCCCAAATATTTACCCATTTAAAAATTTTTACTCCTTTTATAAAGTTATAAAAAGAAATTTGATTGCATGTAAAACGCTAGAATAATATAAGAAGCTATGAGAAAAATATATGATTTTGCATCACTTCTTGATCAGCGTGTAGTCTTACTCTGGGTTGCAGAGCTTGATTGATTTTGTGGCTTTGGCTAATTATTTATCTTATAAAATAAGAACACAGGCAAATTTTGTGACAACGAGACCAAGGCCATTTCGACGTAGCAAATGTAATATTATTAAAGAAATAGAATTGAAAACCTTGAAAGCAATGTCTACAGGACCTTATAAGCGCTATAAACATGACCCTACTGTCCCTGTTCCAAGAACTACTTAATTTAACAAAAGAAAACGTAAACACAAGGAGGCAGAACCGATCGGAAATATTTCCTTAACACATGGCATCTATAGTGATGATATGGTATGCAATATATTTATACTACATTATCTGCATGGCTTGGTATATGTTGTCTTTCTTAGTTTACCTTTTAAATTATTGAAAATATTAACTTACATATTCAATGTTAGAGCATGTAAAAAATGAATTCACATATTTTTTAAGGAACTTGTCATTGGAAACACAACCCTCCCTGGTAACACTAGGAAAATGTATAATTCCACACCTCATAGGTTAATATGAGTATTGTTTCTACACCTGAAAACATCACACAATATTAATCACTGTTAAGGGTAAAATTATTTCATTTTGTAGACATAAATAATATAGAGAACATTAAAATTACAGATAGATTTGTGCATCCAATAATTGGCAAGATTCTGACCTTGACCAGTGACTAGTCATTGGGTAGGCTAGGCTACAATGGATATAGAATATGCCATTTGTTCAGCACTTCGATGTTCAAAAATTGTTGAAAATGTTTCAACATACGAATGCAGAAAGCTCAATATTGGCGGTGATAAATATAAGCGCAAAATGTCCGCCAATATTAATTATGATCAAGAGTACATCAAGAGGGGCTAACCCCCCCTGCTATGTTATTTCGTGCCCAGACATTATTGGACTCTTACTACCATGTGACATGCGCAAAAGCCGCACACTTGCGCATGATGTAATGCATTCTTGTTTGTTTTCTCTGCGATCAGTGCTGCAACAAAGCGAGTGTTTCGTAAATATAGATCTTAGCCGTTTTTTATGGCATAGCATTGTTAATTTTTCTTTCGGGATGAATGCAGATGACATAAGCTCTGCTAGAGCGGTTCTGTTAAAAGTTGCGGAGCGATTAAGACAGTCTCGACAGCAACACTCAGGTGAGTAGACGAATTTATACACATGTCTGTATGTACTCTATACATTTTGTATGTACTATATACATATGTACTATATACAAATAATGTATGTACTATACATTTTTATTGTTTAAATAAAATAATAATTTCTTAAGGGCTGTTTACATGCGCCCGGTTACCCGAGATTCAAGAAGCGTGAGATGATTTTGAGGTATTAAAATGAGCAGATAAAATTATCCTGGAAGTTATATTACTTGTATAATCACCACAACAATTGCATGTCCTTGTTGGTGTCATAGAGACTTATTTCAATAGCTCAAAGTCCTCTCACTCTTCAGTGAATCTCCGGTAACCGGGCTCATGTAAAGGTTATCCTGTTTTATGATTGTCTGGGAATACACCATTCATAATTAATAGATATAATAGGAAAGTGCAAAAGTTTTGTTGTTTGCATTCAATTTGAAAAAACACTAACATTTTGACAACAGCAAACGTCTTTCGAAAGGATTTTTAGGGTATAACTTTCCTGCTTCGAGTTAATCTGGAAAGGTATAAAAAGTATAGAAGTTCTTTCATACTTTAAAAAGTATAGAAGTTCAATTGTTCAAAAATGTAAATAAACCGCATGATATATTCGCTTTGTCTTACACTTTGCCTTTGGAATTCACGGTTATATAGTTATATTACTCTTCAATACTGTGCAAACTACGACGTGTCAACGCGCCTATACACAACCACATCATCTTGTTAAACGGCAAAATAGCAGCAATATTATTAAAATAGGACCAGAATCTACATGTATTAAATATATTCTTACCTCAATTCAATCTAAACTTAATCGAACAGCATGAAAAGAACTGTTTATTTGTTTCTGTTAGAGGAATTGCCATATGCAAGCGAAATCGAATTGCGCATCGGAAAATTAGCCAAAGCTGTGCACCACAATTCTTGGGAGACAAGACTGGGATATAGATAAATACGGTCACATACACATTTTATATACTAGTATATTTCGCGCCATTACAGACTTGCGACGACGAAAAAAAAACTCGAGGCGAATTTTAAACTCCGTCGCAGAAGCCAGAGTAATAAATACCAGAAAGAACCTCCTGATAGTGGTAGAAAGTCCCAAACCTGTTTTCCACACAAAAGCGGAATTGAGTCGTGCCCAGCTCGAGGGAAACCTTGCCACAACTGCAAGAAAATGGGTCATTTTGCAAAATACTGCAGATCTCAATCCAAACCCAAGGACAGTGGAAATGTCAGACATGTCGACCAAGAGAAAAGTTCGAATTATCTCCAAGATTCAGATGATGAATTCCTTTTTACTGTGAACACAAGCTTGGGTAAATATACAGAAACACAAGTACAGATTGGACACACAAAAGTAAATATTCTGATTCATTCCGGAGCCTCCGTCAACCTTCTCAATTACCCAATCTTTCAACAAATTCAGAAAGATGACAATCATGTTAAAAAAGACCAATGCCAGAATATTTGCATATGGAACATCAACAACATTTGGCTTTGGTCCAATAACAGGGAAACAAACCTCAAGCAACTAGACCAGCTCCTCATAATCCTGAAAACCAATAGAATCACACTGAAGCTATCAAAGTGTTCGTTTGCAGTGCCGCAGATAAATGTGTTTGGTCATATCGTGTCCGAGAAGGGAATCAGACCAGATAGCACCAAAGTCCAAGCCATAGTAAATGCCCCACATCCTACCAGGGCATCAGAAGTCAGATCGTTCCTAGGGCTCGCCAATTTATTTATTTATAAACTTGGTCGCAAGCGACAGGCATCCCCACAGAGTACTTACTCCAATTATGGTATGCCTTATAAATTACAAACATAGTTATTACAGTACTACATAACTCATAGGCAAGAAATTGAGTAGAATACAGACGATACAAGTAACTACAACAATTATTAAAATTAAACTATACAAATAGTGACTTAACAACACAGTTTAACACTAAGACTTAATAATGAACGACACAGATGACATTTAATACATACTGTTTTAAAAGTTTGAGGAGTGTCTACGTCATATATATGTTCGGTTAGGTGCCTATAATGTGACAGAAGTCCAGTTTTGAATTGGTGAACAGATAGTTGGGAGTTACGAAGGTGGGTTGGTAGAGAGTTGAATATTCTTGGAGTTCTGCAGTGGTAGCTGTTTTGGAATGTTAGAGTGTTCGCTTTAGGGATGTTCAAGGTGATAAGGTTAGGGTTTTCAGCTGGATTGTTTCTCGTAGCACGACCAGGTTGTTTGACAGAGATATTGGGATCAGTGGAGTTTTGAAGGTGTTTGAATAGGTGAAGGAGGTCCAGATATTCGTGCCAGTATGTTAGTGGTAGGAGTCCGGTTTTTAAGAGGCGGTCTTTGTAGCTGATTGGGGTTCTAAACGGGAGAGATAAAATAAACTTGGTCGCTCGACGTTGAACTCGTTCGATATTTTTTATGAGCATGACTGTTTGTGGAGCCCAGACTTGCGATGCGTAACAGAAGTGACTTCGTACCATGGTGGTGTAGAGGACAGAACGAACTTCTATGTCACGAACGTGGCATGACCTCCTCACGAGTCCCAACATCTTGTTGGCCTTGGTGGATATTGAAGTGACATGGTGGTTCCATTTCAAGTTGGGCGTAACTAAGACACCAAGATCTTTGTGCACAGTAACCGAGTTTACGGGGTTACCCATGATATGGTAGCCGGATTCGATGGGCTTCAGGTTCCTCGTTGTTCTGAGGTGGACACACTTGGACTGGTTAAGGTCCATTCTCCACGTATCACACCAATCGCAGATGTTGTCCAGATCACGCTGCAGTTCTTCCACATCACCACGATTGTTGATGGGATGAGAACACTTGGTGTCATCAGCGAACAACGCAGTGGAAGACGAGGTGGTGGCCGTCAACGGGAGATCATTGACGTAGATCAGGAAGAGCAGTGGTCCGAGAATTGAACCCTGTGGCACTCCAGATAGTACACGCACTGGTGCAGATGTTGCACCAAGTACAGTGACTCTCTGGTGGCGATCCGACAAGTAACTCTCGAACCACTGCAACAAACTACCAGAGACACCATATTGGCGAAGTTTCTTAACTAAGAGGCGATGGTCAACCCTGTCGAACGCTTTTGCAAAATCCAGGTAGATGGAGTCTGTCTGCACACGGTTGTCAAGAGCCTCGCCAATTTCGTATAGGACATGTAGCAGTTGCATGGTTGTTGATTTCCCTTTCAGAAAACCAAATTGAAGATGGTGGAGGTGATCAGAGACATGTTCAATCAATCTGTTGTAAACGCAACGCTCTAGGACTTTGGACACAATGGGTAGTAATGAGATTGGGCGGTAGTTGGTGGCTGATTTCATCGCTCCACCTTTAGGAACGGGGACAACGTTAGATAATTTCCAGTCAGTTGGAAATTGACCGAGTGCCATTGATTTGTTGAACAGGCTAGAGAGGCTTGTGGAGATGTGTGGAGCACAAATTTGCAGTAGTAATGCTGGGATCTTTCAGGTCAGGCTTTCTCCGTGTCTAATGATTGCAGTACTGCTTCGACTTCATCTGGCGAAATCAATATTTCGTCTAATGCCTCACATAACTCTACATCAACGGTATAATGTTCGTATTGTTCATTTGTCAATGGAGATTTAAACATGGAGTTGAAGTAAGTGTTCAGCAAGTTGGCGATATCAGTAGGGGTTTCTGCTGTGGACGTAATGTCATCATGTGACCAGTAGAGTTTATTTGGAACACTGGATGAGTTGGACACCGTCTTAAACACAGACCAGAATCTCTTAGGGTTGCGTTTTAAAACATTAGGTAAAGTTTGATAAAAGTCGTAACGTTTTTTTGAGATTAATTTTTTTGTCAAACGACGTAGCAGACGATATTTTTCGACATGTTGAGTTTTCCCGGTTATTTTAGCTTTCCTTCTAGCCGTCTCTTTCTTATTTATAAGGTGTTTTAGTTCACTATCGAACCACGGAGGTGTATTGCGCCTGCGTATAGTTTTGGTTGGGATATATTGAGTTACTGCTTTTAAAAAAAGCTCATTCCAGCAGCGCCATATCTCATCGATGTTCTCAGTCGTGACGTTGTAAGCACTTGCGTGGTTACGCGCGTCGCCATCACTTGCGCCACTGTCGCCAGTCAAAACAACGTTTGAAGTTATGTCGATTTGCGAGAGTTTTTCAAACAAACCTTCCCAATCTGCCAATCGATAATTGAAAACTTTACGTGAATCCAAACATGTTGCTTTAGTATGCAAACAAAAATCAAAGAACAGTAGTTTGTGATCGCTAAACATGTCCATATCAATTGGCGATATACACGATATGTCAGAAATGGTTTCAGGACAATTTGTGATGATTAAATCAAGAATATTAGCCAGTCGCATTGGATGTGTGTTAGTTTGTTGTAGGTAGAAATCATAAATAAGTTCACGAAACTCTACGGCCGAAGCAGACGTTAGTTCAGTTGAGTTTGATACCAAATTTGACTCCCATGTTAACTCCGGAAAGTTAAAATCACCAGTAATAAGTACTTTATCATAACACTCCGTCAGCTGTAGAAATTTTGTAAACAGATCCAGCCACGCCGCAAGATTACAGTTCGGTGGACGGTAGCATATTGAAACAAGGCATTTAGTGCCAGCGTTGTCTAAAAACTCAGCGGCAACGATTTCAAGTTCCGACCAATGTTCAGATGTTATTTGGTTGTATTCAATGTCGTTACGCAGCGCTAACAACACTCCCCCTCCACGCATGTTAGTCGCACGATCTTTTCGTAAAATATGATAACCATATGGTAGAATTTCCTTGTCGCTAATGGAATCTTTCAGCCAGGTCTCCGTGACTGCTACAAGGTCTAAGTTCTCTGCGTATACCATGTTTTGAAATGAACGTAAGTTGTTTATGATCGTACCGTCAGAGAGTTTATTTGTGCTGCATAGGCTCCTTGCGTTAAAAGACAGACATCGTTTGTTGCTCTTTGTCATATCTATAGGTCCAGGATTACAGTGTATATCTCCAGACAATTGTAGCAATAAGGTCGCGATGGAGGCCTGAACAAGTATTTGTGTTCCAACAGCCACTTTGCGTCTGATGGATAACGGTTGCGTTTTGACCGTTGATCGTCGGCATCTTGAAACACACGGAATTTTCACGACAGGAGCTTCCATTGAGCATGTCAACACTGCGCCGTTCTTCAGCGATAGCTTACAAGTGCTTTTAGTACAAGTTAGGTCTCCAAGAATAAGATAGAGATACAAAATAAGGCAAATTGCCCGAGAGCTGAAAATCAAGCTACCAACCGCCATGATGATGACGTTTTGAAGACATATATACCTGACTACAGTACCCTAACCTTTCCACTCCGACAGCTTACAAAGAAGAATGTCACTTTTCACTGGGATCGCAGTTATGAGAAAGCATTTCAGTCACTTAAGAACGTTATTACCACTTCACCGGTATTGGCTCATTACAAGCTTACTGCGGAAACGAAAGTCGTAGTTGATGCTTCGCCATTGTTCTTCCTAATAATCTGAGACAACAAGCAATTAGCCTTGCACACGAAGACCATACAGGTATGGTCCGCTGCAAACAACACCCGCGCTCTAAGCTTTGGTGGCCAGAGATGGATAAGCAGGTCAAAGAACCAATTCATTGCTGTCATCCGTGTCAACTTGTCAGCAAGAGCCTACCACCAGAGGCAATGGAACCAACAAAACTTCCTGAGAAACCATGGTCCAAGCTAGCCATAGATGTATGTGGACCCTTTCCCACCAGAGAACAAGTGGTTATCCTTACCGACTATTATTCATGTTGACCAGAAGTTAAAATCTTAAAATCGGTTACATCCAAAACCATTCTCAACTGGTTGTTATCAGTAATTGCAACACACAGATTTCCAGATGAAATCAAGTCTGACAATGCATCCTACTTTGTTTCTACTGAGTTAAAAAATGCATTAACCTCCTGAGAAATAGAACATAAGACCATGACAGAGTATTGGCCCCAAGCCAACGCCCAAGTCAAGAGATTTAATCAAGTCCTCGAGAAACACATTGTAACCGCACGGGCAGAAGCCAAAGATTGGAAACCCACCATCCCAATAATGTTATTCCACTACCGTAACACTCCTCATAGGATGATTGGAGGAACACCTTCATTGTTGTTAATGAACAGAGAAGTCAAGATGAAACTCCCCAGCATTGATCAACAGGCAAAAGATAAAACTGAAACTCAAAAGAAATATGAACACAAGAAACAGAAATCAAATAAATATACTGACAAGAAACGAAAGGCAAAACCAAGAAATTGTGAAGTCAGAAATAAAGTGCTAGTTATCAAAAACATCAAAACAAATTTTCAACAAAGTTTCACCCTGATCCAATGGTAATCACCAAAATAAACGGCACGCAGATAGTATTAAAAGACAAGAACAACAAGGAACATCATAGACACTCCAAGGCACTAAGTCTTAGCATGAAACTATATAAGGTAAAGTAATAAAGAACTACATAGATTTAGAACTTTCAAACATTGATATTATTTAAACTATGGTTAAGGAAGGAATATGTACAAATCAATTACTTTGGATGCTGATAAAATACTCGCTGTGGAGGATCTTTTTAACATTAATCTTTATAATCAAATTGGAAATGTTTTCGAAAGATTTGTTTATAATCACCAGATATTTTCTAGTGTGACCTATGTTAGATCAAAACACCACACAAACCACAATGTGTTGTTTAACCATTCGGCTTTTACTTATGCAGTAATCTTAGGTCTCTTGAGTATCAAGCCATCTTGCAATTGCTCTGTACTTAACTCCCAGTACTGTCAGTGCCCTTCATACAGCATAGTTCTGGTAAAACCAATGGAAGCTAGTCAAAGAATGTTGCACAGAGATGTGGATTTTAATATCTGTAGTACTTTTCTCACAGAAGTTCGAGAAACTAATTCTATTATTGCTTTACATCCTTCACAAATAGAATAGAAATGCATAAGTTTAAGTGCTGAGAACAAGACATATTTTTGCCCATTGCCCTACCGTATTTGTGGTAGTAAAAAACCAGTAAAACCAGTCTGCTTGACAGTCTTACATAAGGACTGTTTATGTTGGATCACAAGGTTACCATGTGGTATGTGTTTCCTAGGCATGTTGATGAGCCCTGACATTGGGCGAAACACTCATCTTTGTTTGTGCCATGTTTTCTCAAAACCCTTTTCAAAAAAAACTAGGTGTCAGTACAATTGTAAGGAATCACACCTCGAAAAACGTTTTTATCAATTTTTTTGCTAAAAAACCCAGCTGGCAGTTTGATACTATATTGCTGTTGAATATTCTAATATTGAATATGCAACAGATGTTATTTGGAAGATAAAGGTACTATATAGGATATTCTATAGGATATTCTATTCGATGAAAAGTGCTTAAAAACAAGAATATGGTGCTATTCAATTTTTGTGTTTCTTGTAAGATGAAAACACATTTCTCGACCAATCAATATTGTGTACTAAAAATGTTATATTTTAATTGGCATACTACATGAAGGTCACATTCCGTATAACATTCTGTAGGACACTGTGTACAGCATATTCTGTAGAATATATTATTGGATATTTAATGTTAATTTACAATGCAATGATCCATAGGTTATTTAGATTCTATAGAATATAGCAATGGTGAATGCTATAGGATAAGAAGTCCTATAGAATATTCTATAAGATCTGTAGATTCCATGGAATATGGCAATGAAATATGCTATAGGATAAAAAGTTGTATAGAATATTCTATAGGATTTAGAATATGTTATAGCATATTCTATAGGATTCTATAGAACATTTTCGTAAGGGTATTGCAATGTAAAAGCATTGACATCGTGGATGGTATTCATTAATTGCAACTTTGAAAGCAGATGTGGTAAATATGAGAAATTCTTATGACACCTGGTATAAGGAAGCCTTAGCATTAGCCATGAAAGTTGGCATTGAAGAGTGGAAATCACAAACTGTTGGTAAACAAACTATCAGAGAAAATATTCCTTATACTACCATCTCAGACTACTATAAACGTACCATTACCCTTCCTTTAATTGATCCTTTGCATTCTTCTTTAGAAACAAGATTTGACATTGAGAGTGTTAATGTATATAAAGGCCTTAGCATTGTACCAACAAAAATTATGTCTCTTGTCAAGAATGGTTTAGCAATGAAGATGCATTTTAAAACTGTTTCTGACTTTTATCACGATGATTTGCCAAATTCTTTAGCTTTAGATGCCGAACTCAGGCACTGTTGTATACTTATTGGGAGACCCATAATGGCCCCCCCCTGATAATATCACTACAACTTTGAAAGCAGTAAATTTTGCATGTTTTGAAAACATTAAAGTCATTCTTTGCATTTTAGGAACGTTGCCTATCACGCCATGCGAATGTGAACAATCCATTTCTTCTCTTAGAACTCTTAAGAACTATCAGCGGAGTACAATGGTCAGGGAATGTCTGAATGGTTTGGCCTTGATGCAGATTCATCAGGAAATTATCCCCACTATTGATAAAGTTATTGATAACCTTGCGATTGGAAACACAAGGTTAAAATTCAACTGAATTTATACTGGTTTTTGTTACATTGTTATATTTCTAAAACAGTGTATTGGTATGCTTTTTAAAAATGACCGCTGCATACGTATGTGTGTAGATACTGCTGTCACAAACCTATTATTTTAAACTTTGAAACTTACGCATTAAAGTACTATTAAGTACAGTATTTGTTAAAGAAACCAATACAGTAGTGAAATAATATACAAATAATTAGCTATAACCCTTAAACAAAAGTTAGCTGCCTTTGCAGAAATTATTCACGCAGCACAGTGAGTAGTGTATTCCACATGGAATAACAGGGATAATTGCATATCATTGATCACCCGTTTCGCTGGAATCTAGCTTAGTATAATAACTACCAGATTGGTTGGCAGGCGCAGTATTTATACTAGCCAGCTTAGCCAATCTCGCCAATCTGACGTAAAACAGTTCTAAATTAGTGCCAGTCTGTGAAGATTGCTTTTTGTCGCGCGTACAAAATGGTGTCCACTACAATTACTTGTTGAGCTGTTTTGCTGTATCGAAGAATACGAAGCTGGTTTTTCGGCTTTATTTTCAATTTACTGTGGGCTATGCGTCGTAATATTAAACGCAGTTTAACTGGACTGGACATATTCTCATTTTGTGATTCTTCGCCATCCCCTGTGAGACGAAAATTAGAGTTACAAACTGCAGAATCAAATACTTGTACGCCATCCCATATCCAACAAGAATCAATTTCTTTGTACGAGAAAAAAACCAACTACGATCATGCTAGCAGTTTAAATACGTTTGTGTTTGATGAAAGGGATCTCATAGAGAGTGATAGTGATAGTGGCAGCGACAATGATGAGGAAGAGACACAACAGAAATCGACTAGCAGTTCATATGCTAAACGACAAGAAAGCTCGTCACTAAACTGGTTAAAGATTAGGTCCTACCTGCGTGATGCTGTAATTGAGTCAGAATGCATTCCAGTTGGCCAAATATGTAATAACTGTAATGTTGAAAGTGCAAATTTCAGATGTTTAAGATGTGGAATTGGAAATTTCTTTTGTGAGACTTGTGTTGCGTCAATCCATAGCAATGTATGTATCTTCCACGTTATTGAGCAGTGGAAGGTTAGTATTTTAGTACTTCAATATTACTTTTTTCATGTTCAATTTTATAAATTTATTAATATATTTGACTTTAAAAACTACACATTATTGTTATATAAATTAATAGTCAAAAATGCTATTGTAATGGCAGGAGACCAATGAACATTTACAGGACAGAAGTTTTGTATTGGTTTCTTTTAAGGGATATTTTATAATAACTGGAAAACAATGATGTGTCTTACTGTTTTAGGTACAGATGTTAATTAATTGTTCAATAATTATTCCATAATTATAATTATTCCATAATTATAATTATTTTTTCAGGATGGAATGTTTTTGCCCAGCCCGATTATTGATAGAGTTATTAATCCTCGTCCTTGGCACCAATGTCCATGCATGGAAACAAAGCTGATCACTGCAATCTGTGACAATGGTATAAAATAACATTTCAAAATTTTGGTATTAGAAGTAAAATTCCAAAGTAGGATAATCTAGTTATATTGTGGCTTTTGCCTCGTTAGATAAGAGACTTTGGTAGATATTGTCTAGTATATTTTATGCATTATTGTAATAAGATATTTTCAGTGCTGTATATCTAATATTTTGATCAGGTCGAAGGCATGAGCTTCATGTCACAACCTGTCCATGTGAGGCCTTTCCTGTTTCATTGGCAAGGATTAGACTTTGGCCTACAAGCTCCAAACAGCCAAGATTTGCAGTATCCTTCGATCTTCTAGACTGGATGGAGGCCTTGCTTTTGGAATGCCAGGTCTCAGTTAGTGACTTCTGCAAAGCACTAGATGTTAAAATGCCAAAATACGTAATTGTGAGTTTTTTATTTTGCTGTTTCATTCATTTGCAATCATGCATTCGTTCTCATTGTTTTGCAATGCATTAATTAAGCGTACTGTAAAACAAGTTTGTATTTGCTGGACATATGTTTTCTCCATGTTGTATGTTATTTAAATACTAAAATCATGATCTTTCTTACTGCTGTGCATAATAAAACAATTACCTATTTTCCAACTGCAATGCATCTATGGATTTTTGGAGGAACAAACGTCTAGCTTGTCCCTCTAAGTTCACACCATAGATGTTTTGCAATTTGCAACTGAACCTTTTACTCTGCTTCAATGGAAAAAATCTAATTACTCTCGATTTCAGCTTGCTTTTGGAAAAGCACTTTGAATATTGGTTCGAATATTCGAATATTCAATCCCAATTTGCGAACTTCGTTTGGAATTTCGCTTGAAAGTTCGTCGCAAAGTTCAGATTTGTTTACATCTTCAAACTTGCAATTTCATTGGTCAGCATGAATACATTAGCCAATGAAGAGGGACTTTGAAATCTGAACTTTGAAATGAACTTTGAAAGGAAGTTCTACGAACGAAGTTCGCTATTTGGGATTGAATACTCGAATATTCGAATGAATATTCAAAATACTTTGCAAGCTGAAATCGAGAGTAATAATGTTTACATTGTAATTTACGCACAATAGTCTAGCTTGCTAAATTGGATTGGGTTTTTTAAACAGGACTTTTACTGTAGTTGTTGAATTCATTAAAAATTTATGAATAAATAATTGCCCTAAGTTACAATTGCAGTGCAGCATTTTGGTATACATTAAATCTTCCACAATGTTTAAATTTCTCGTGCTGTAATCTTGGGGAGGGATATTAAATCCATAAATTAACTAAATTAACTAAATCAATAAATGCATTTCTTTTCTATAGATGGTTTAACCTGTATTATTTTCTTTTTATTTCAGAAAAAAGATCTATATCCTGTTATCATTGACTGTTTTGAAGAATATCGGTAAGCACATCTTCATTAAACTTGCTTAACTTTTTGCTAGTTGCTTCCACGAATGGCTAGGACCCATTTTGGAACATTTTGTTATATTCACCTGTTGTAGGTGAGTATTACAGCTTAATATTAACCTCAAATTTGACCAATCAACTTGCAGGATTTGTTATGTTCACTTATTCAAAAATAATAATAAAACTGTTCACTTGTTCGAAAATAATAATAAAAATAGTCACTCAGACTCAAAAGTAAACTGCATGTTATACCATTAAGTATTTTTCTTAGCTTTATGAAACATGAGTTACGGACACTTCAGCATATTTGTCCAGACAGAGACTATGGAAATGTTTGCCCAGCTTGTCCTGTGGTAGGTCATTGCTAGTTTAATGTTTAGTCAAGAAATGAAATTACCAGACAGTGCATTAATTGTTAATTCAAAACATATTTTAGGATGATGGTGTTATCATTGAATCATTTGATGCTTCTTTTGGACTTCCTCGGAAAAAGGCGTCTGGTTCGAGCACTCGAAAACCTTTGCACGGAAATTTTATATTTTCATCGCAGGAAGATATTGACAAATTTGTTGAGGAATATCCAACGCAACCAATATCACAGAAGGTTAGCTAGTGCATCATTTGTTAAAATACAAAGAATATTTTTGGCTGTACTGAACAAAAGGACTTTTTAAAAACAATAGTTGACAATGTGTGACTAATTACTGGAAAGGTCTATTGATAAATATGTTTGATGTCATATACAACTTGTGTGTGGAGAACCACGTAGGTTGTGGTCTTCTATGAAGCAGCAAAGTTTTGTGGAATTTATACTTTTGTCAGTTTACTCATCTGATACATGTAGCTAGAGCATATCTAAATCACTTTAATTTATTATAAGGCAAACACAAACCTCAAAGTGCTAAAGATACTTCGGGCCTATAGTATATGTTACAGTACTGTTGTGTGCATGAAACATGTAAATTGTGACAAGTAAGTGCTAAGAGTAGGAACCAATGGAAATGACAATGTACAAGAATTTATTATACAGGAACGATACACTGTTGATACAGTACAGTAACTCATATGTACAATTCAAATGCTCATGATTTAGAAAAAGTGCATTAATAACAGTATTTACAACACTGTGCTTTATGTTGTGCGCGTAAATACCCGTAGACTATTTTTGTCTTTACTGTATATAGGATTGCAGTGATTTTAACGCGGGTGATGCACTACGATCAAAATCGAAATTTAAAGCACTTGACGAGACAGGTGTTTTTGGACGAGCTTGTAGGCATGGCTTTCCTAAACAGTTTATAAATCTAAAACATGGTGAAAGGTAAATAGAAATGTATACTGTGCTGTATGTTAAATTGTGTAATATATGATGCACATGAGAATAACTGAACACTCAGTCTGCATTTTGAGATTTTAATTTGCAAACATTTAATCGATTTATTTGTACAATTTTATTTATTTATTTACTAATATTCTATGCATCTCGACCATAGTCGTAAAATTCCTAATATATTTATAAAATACAGTAGAAATTTAAATAAAAAGGTTGATTTTTCAAATCGCTGCATGTGTCTACAGGTATAGGGTTTTCGAAATGCTTTTTTATTGCATTTGCTTTTGGTTCTTTATTTTTTATATTATGAAAAGCTCCACTGCGTTCATATGAGACAAAACGTTTGCCTGGTCACTGAGGTCTCACTTGTTGACAAGCAAGATTTCGGTGACCCGGAAATTGTTTTCCCTATATGAACAGAGGTTTCTGTTGTGCCAGTCATGTTCAGTGCTACGTCACACCCGGAAACGTCCTGGTAAACGGGATAACCTTTCTCCATAATTATTTGGCTGGTCGAAATGTTCTCTCACTAACCGGGAAAACTTTTGCCCATATGAACAGGCCCTTAATCCTGTAGGTGTACTCTATTTTTCGGCTTTTAGGATAGCTTATTCTGTTTGGATGTTGAAGGACATGCTCGAAAAAGCACCAGATGGGAATTTCGACATCAAAGTGATGTACGATATTGGATGTGTGCTGGCCAAACATTTACGGGTAAATATGTAATTTTATAAATTTCATGTGATTTTATGAATAACTGCAGTTTTAATTAACTGAATGTACAGTTTGTCAATATTAGTTTCTGTCGTGTTGTGTCGTGTCGGTTCTGTCTGTCTGTGCTCAGACAATATGGACATTGTATACCAATAAAAACTACACGCTTTCAAATAATCTGATAGGATAAAGAACGAATTGGTACAGTAGGTTGTGGTTCATTTGAATTGGGTGTCCGTTTTACTAGTTCGCACTATATTTATAGGTGTCAAATAATTATACTTGTACATACAGTATGCGCTAATATATTGTCTGCCAATTTTGCAGGCGTCGGGTCAAACGGACTTGCTTTCAAAGGTTTCGTTAGCTGTACCCGCTTTTCATGTATATGGGCACAAGGCTACTTGTCAGGTAATATTCAAAGATGCTGTAGCTAAGTAATTTCGAAGTTGCTCCAACACGTGAGAGATTTTGGGAACGTGATTGGTTGGCGAGAATGTCCTTCTCAACAAATTGTTTCATAGGCAATCACGTGGCCAAAATTTATTTTTCGCTTTACGTAACGATAACGTAAAAATAACGATAATTAAATATTATTTTTTTATTTCTCAATTCTATATATTATAGCTTGAATACAGCCCTAGAAGAGCCAATGGTTTTGGACTTTCGGACGGAGAGCAATTGGAAAGGTTATGGTCGTATTTACGTCGCTTTGGCAAAATGACTAAGGAAATGCGCCCTTCCCATCGTATTGACGTGCTTAGCGATGCAATATTGTACTATGGTCGTTCTTGTAAAGATAAATTAGGTAACATTTCGAAATAATTTTTAGACTGTATAGTCCTAACTATTTTTATCACATTTGGTGAAGAGAAATCATGGAAGAATTTAATATGAAAATACAGTTTCAGGTTTGCTAAGAAATTGGAAAAGGTGCGCAGATTGCATTGAAGCAAGCAAGAAGAACATAGACGAGCTATCGGTGAAATCAAATGGTACTAATATTAATTATTATGCATTACGTGTACAATCTCGGTTTTGATTTGCTGCTGGCAGATAATTTTTGATATCAAGTAATCATGATTCATGAGTTCACACTTGCACATGATACATGTGTTTTCTGCAAGTGTACATGTATTTTCTTTGTTTTTCCTTAGCTTCACGTCGGCAGAGAACGGAAACTTCGGCTTGTTATTATAGTGTATTAATCTTCATCTGAATGCACTCTACAGTACATGTAATAATTTTATACTTATGGTAGATCTACGATTTCGTTGTATTTATCTGTAGTGCCCTTGTCAGAAGCTGTAATAGAGGAGTTCACTCAGCAGGAACGTCTTCGGATTTGTGGAAATGAACCAAGTAATATACATGTATTTGCTAACAACAAAAACTTTATTAAATGTGTTTTACGTACATCAGTACATGTACATGTACATATATGATAAAATAGAAACACGGAAGATGTTTTCTATTTCTTAAGTAGAATCATCTATTTCAGCAACAAATGAAGAAACTGATCATGGTTCTGATAGCCCAGTAGAGTCTTATGTTGATAAATTAAGAATTTTTTATACATTGAGGTTTGTATATTCTTCGTGTTTTTACGAACTAACATTTCGATTTAATTTGAATATACTTGTAACCTGTCCCTTTTTTTAGAAACCATATGTGTGCAGATGCATCTCTGACAGCAGACGAATTATCGGCCATCACCAAGAAAATTACGAGGTATTGCAGTTAAATTTTTATTGCAATGTATTGTTATTATATATGTATCCGTGATGAGAGTAATATGACAAGCAAACATTGCAAACAATTAGGGTTCGTTCAAATATCTATAATGAAAACCAGAAAGAATAATTGCATCGTCAATGCGTAATATTGGAGAATATCTCTATTCCTTTATAGACTAGATAAGGAACTCACTGTCGTAGAAAAAAAAATGAACATTTTATCGCGGTGGTCACCGAATCACGAAGAATACCAGAAAGAACTCGAATCGAAGAATCGGAGAAAGTGTGGTGAAGGTTTTCAAAAAATAAAATCTGTGTGCGAAGAGCGTCTTTTTCTTTTGAGTTTGAAAGAAAAATATTCAGGTACTGTAATTACAATCGTAGACTATATAATGGTATATATTATAATAAGTATCTTTAATCAAATTCGAAAAAAAATTAGTTCATTCACAAGTTATTAGAACATAGGCTAAATACACACAACAAAAAGCGACTAGATTAGGGATATGTAAACAGACTCTGTCCATAGCTTGTGAGAACCTTAAAAACCTTAAAAAGAAAAACGAAAAAGTATATAAAAAGGTCTAGCTAGTTTTAGGAATGTTTTCAGTTTAAAGCCAACGTAACCCAAATACTGCTTTTTTTAATTATTGCTTTTAACGTTTAAAACTTTTTCTTTTTATTTCAGACGGTCACGCATTGTCAAAACGGTTGGCAAATCAAATTAAAAAAACAGAAAAAGTGATGAAGCAACTCCTGCTGGAGTATAAGTCATCCCGGGAACAGTTAAGTGACGAAATGAAAGCCTCCTTCAAGGAGTTAACCCTTGACAGCGCAAAACGCCAGGAAACGTTTAGCATGAATGAGTGTGCTAATGGACCTAATGCCATACCATCGTGTATGAAATGGTAAACCTTCTTAAAAGAAGTAGAGAAGAGAGGGAATTGTTGAAACAGGAAATGAAAGCTGTTTTTCACTACTATCTGAAAGACGAAGAAACCGTCTCAAAAACCATCGACAGGTTGTTGTCGAACGGAGAAGATAACAGGCTAAAAGAAGGGTCATTGGCAATGTAAACGCTGAACAAAAGCTTTTGCGAATAAGAATTGCCGGCATGTACAATTCGTTAAAAGATTACGTGAAATTGCCTGATATTACCTTTCCGGAAATCTCATGCAGCGACATCGAAATGGGCTACGAATCAACATCTATCATTGCAGAGCTTAATGAACTAACGGACTCTCTGACTGCCTCATAAGTTGGTTCAGAAAATGAGGATGACATTTACAAAAATATTTACAGCTAATAATGTAATATATACAGTAGTTAGATTCATGAAAAATACGTTTAAATTTCTCCCTGCACTTTTAACCTAGCTACATATTTTACGGTATAAACTGATCACATCATATTCTTTTGTTTTATTCCTTTTTTAACTTAATTGCAATGATATTCATTCCAAAAGCAGGCCGCGGTACTTTATATTATTCCTCCGGGTACTAGGTTTACCCGCGGGTTATTACTGGTACTGTAATAATAAATAATAATAATACGTTGTAGTTATAACCAACGAAAAAGAAAGCCATGATGTGTCTAAGGCCAGGTTCAAACGTCGAACTTTACATGCGCCGAACCTAATGCAAATGAAGTGAAACAAAGAACTTAGCTCATTAACATTAGGTTCGGCGCATGTAAAGTTCGACGTTTGAACCTGGCCTAATTCTCACAAATGCATTGCAAGTCCGCACAAGACGTACAGGGAACATTAGTTCAAACTTTAAATCCAAAACCAATAACATTATTCCACTCAATCTACATACAGTATTGTACATCCCATAAAATTTATTTTTTTGCTCTTTTTGCCCTCCTGTTTTCTACTGGTTTTTCTACAGAAAGTCCCGCCACATTCGAGGAACCTTCTTCGTGTTTTGATCTTTTCTTGTTCGCTGGCAGCTTATTTCTGGACCGATATTGCAATAACATATTGGGAACCTGCATTGTCCAGTTGTGCATGGTAAGTTCGGCAACATGCCTTGGGATCTGCTCCACCTCCATGACAAAGCGAACATATGCCTGCAGAAAATTTTAAACGTATTTAGGTAATATCACCAAGTCCTAGTTCATGGTGAACGTCGAACTTTGGTCGCGTCAAATGCAATTCAAACAATAAGTAATGAGGTGAGTTGTCTCATAGCTTTCTTTGAATTACATTGACGCGACCAGAGTTCTACTATATACTAGGGCTAGAAGAGAAATGTCACTTGATCATGAAAAACAATTTTCATTACCTCGGGTATAAGTACATCCGTGACGTAATGTGTTTTTGATATCGTGTTGTCATCCCACTTACGTTCAGGTGGCATGAACAACCCCATCACAATATCCTGAAAGTCGTCGTCCTATATATGAATAAATGTTAATTCACGATTTGTCTTACAATGTTCAGTAGAGAAAATAGACAATGTCTGCAAAGCGTATCGTACGTAGTGGTCCAAATTACGGATTGACACCCCATGCAATTCATAGACATAGTTACGTAAGCTATTTACAACTACAATAGCTGAATCAGCCTGAATCAACAGATATTTATTTCATTTATACGGGCTGTTAAAATATGGACTTCAGAGATTACTCCCAAATACTAGAATCATGCGGCATTTCATTGCATGCAAATAATCACTGCCACAACTCGTATTCAAATGAATTGCCTAGTGGTTTTTTTTCAAACTTTGAAAACGCGCGTGAAGTACACCTTATTTTTTTGTTCCATGCGATTACCTACGGTATATTGATTTAAAAAGACTCGTACTTTTCCGTGAGGTTATAACAGATACACAGGTCGCAAATTTTTCAGTGTCAATAACCTACGTACGCAAAACAACAAGTGAAACGCCCTCTGTGATAATCCGGGACCAAACGTAATGAAGTTAAATAGTGATTAACTTTCAAATCCGCGATTCTTAGTGAATGACGATCCCTCTTAACTATACTTAACTTTAATCACTTTTTTATACAACCGGCCCCTGTATATTATCGTTCTGAAACAGGACCTACCCGGTGTTTTCTATTTACTTTTTCCTATACAAATGTTTGACGTGTAAGACAATATGAACACCAAGCTTTAACTTAATGCCCTACTTACTAATTCATCGGAAAACGGAGTCTCGAAGCCAGCAATCAATCGGTTTAGGACGTTATCCTTTTCCTTCCTATCGTGCTTCACAAATAGGAGATGCCGCGCACTTGCTATCTTATTTGTTACCACCATCTTTAAATGACGCTATATAAATGATATACGATATAATAGTAAATAAAAGTCCAAAAGGGGTTATTTTGTATTGTATGTGCATGAAATGTCTACAATGTGAAAGTTTATAGAAAAAAAACTCATTCAACTGGAAGCACATTAATAGGGGCCTTGCACTAAAGCCTTGACAGTTCTTAAAGGCCTGGGGCCGGTTGTTCGAAGCCCGTTTAGCTTAAACGGTGGATAAATCAAAATTAAAGAACGATCTTATATCTCTCGTGAATCAGTTAACTTAAATGTTATGCACTGAATATGTAGTTGTTGCCAACATTAAAGTGCAGAACTTTTAGTTTAGTTGCTCAACGAATCTATAGACTTGCTTTTTATTTTGAGCTTAACCACCGTTTAAGCTAAACGGGCTTCGAACAACCGGCCCCTGTAAACCCGGACATTAACCTACAAATACGAACTTGTTTATTAATAGCAAACTTAAGGTTCGCCAAATCTACGACACGGACGTGAAGAAAAAATGTTAAACTATTCCCACAGACAGAACGGTTTGGTTGCATGGAGAAAATTATGGTCTCCAGTTGGTAAACAAAGTCAGAGACAGAAGTGAAGCAAGACAAAACTGGATTTCAAACGTTATCACGAATTTTTATGTCACGTCCGCGTCCCAGATTTGGTCCATCTTAAGCTCGCTATCATACTTCGTATACATAGAGAGAAGATCTGAAATAAAAAAGTCTACGTAAAACTGAATCTTACTAACCTCGACTACAGGGAAAACGTCCAGCATGGCATGCAACTGTTCGTATTGTTCTTTCTTGCTACATATAATAAAACAAGCAGTGCTATTGAGTTATAATTCAGTTGGGATTGCCCTTCCAAAACTACAAATATACAGTTTTTACTGGCAAATGACAAACGAAAGGTATATGAACATTGTGGCATACTATTGATATAATAATACCTCAATTTCTAAACACGAGTCGAGTCATCACAGAATAGCATATAATAAACCCACCTGAGCGTGACGTAATTTTGTTCTGTCAATCTTTCGCATTCGCAATTCCAGTTTACAGGTTCTTCGGCCAGTCCAACACAGTGCAAATGATACCATTTGCGGCAGTCCGGTGTGCTGCACTGTACCCAATCGACAGGATCTGATGTTGGACATTGGCATGATAACGCCTCGCATAGCTCTTCCTTTTCCGAATCACATTTTATGCTTCTGGCACTTTTTGACAATGGCGTGTCCACTAACCCAGCAATGCCTAGTTTGTAACCTGGTAGTCGTGGAACCGTCAGGTAGAGTGGGAGGATGATGTACTGACCAGGGACTATTCCTACATCGTCGTTGCAATCTAAATAGACGTACAATTGTTCATGAGTACTTAACTGGGCCGACATACCTGTTGTTCAACTCTAAATATACTGTACAGTATAACTTGTACATGTATATAGTCTGCATAACTTGTACATGTGTATAGTCTTTTGATTTACGAAACAAAATCAGTACTCAATACTGTACAGAAAGAGCAAATATAGTTTTACCTGAAAAAAACAAAACAACTTCAGCCTGTTTCACCCATATGAGAATCGTCAGGTGGGCTAGAGAATCTGAAGATACTGTACATGCAAAAACACATAGACATATTGTGGAGCATACCGTGCACGTCGGTTACGAAAATCTTCCTCTGGATTCCACTGGGTGATACTACACTATCTTCAGTGTTAAATCCCGGAACAATTACCCCTTCACCTACAATTGGGATATCTTTGCTCTTTATAAACACCTCCGTCCAAAACGGAAAAACTAAGTTAAAAAAAAGCACATTAATACCATAAACCTAAAGTAATATTATGTACTAAACTGAACTGAGCCCCTAAATTATTTAAAACAAATATTTTCTATGACAAATTTTAATTATTTGCGCATCGCACGACTGGCTTTCCAACAAATGCATTGTCACAGTAAAATTTGACAAATGATTGTACGCAGACGAGCAAATAAAATTTGTAATGAAAAAGTCGTCTGTAAGAGTATTTTTGTGTTGTAAAAATATTTGGTGTAAAAAATTCAAAATTAAAAACATTACTATCAATAGCTCGCGGTTTTCCTTGACGTTTAAAACGCCATTTTCTTCCACTTGTCGTTGGTTCGGTTTGAGGATGATTTCGGGTGGTGTTGGGATGTGGTTCGGTCTCAGGGTTTGGGGTGGTGTTGGGATGTGGTTCGGTATCAGGATTTGGGGTGGTGTTGGTATGTGGTTCAGTCTCAAGATTTGGGGTGGCATTGAGATGTGGTACAGTTTCAGGGTTTGGGGTGGTGTTGGGATGTGGTTCGGTCTCAGGATTTGGGGTGGTGTTGGTATGTGGTTCAGTCTCGGGATTTGGGGTGGTGTTGGTATGTGGTTCGGTCTCAGGATTTGGGTGGTGTTGGTATGTGGTTCGGTCTCAGGATTTGGGGTGGTGTTGGTATGTGGTTCGGTCTCGGGATTTGGGGTGGTGTTGGTATGTGGTTCAGTCTCGGGATTTGGGGTGGTGTTGGTATGTGGTTCGGTCTCAGGATTTGGGGTGGTGTTGGGATGTGGTTCGGTCTCAGGATTTGGGGTGGTGTTGGTATGTGGTTCAGTCTCGGGATTTGGGGTGGTGTTGGTATGTGGTACGGTCTCAGGATTTGGGGTGGTGTTGGTATGTGGTTCGGTCTCAGGATTTGGGGTGGTGTTGGTATGTGGTTCGGTCTCAGGATTTGGGGTGGTGTTGGGATGTGGTTCAGTCTCGGGATTTGGGGTGGTGTTGGTATGTGGTTCGGTCTCAGGATTTGGGGTGGTGTTAGGGTTGGTTTCTTTTTCTGTAATTCTTATTCTATCCTTTTTCTCCAAAATTTGTTTTAGCTGAGACTCTCCATATCCACTAGGTTTTTTAAATGGAATCCCTGGCAAACCTACAATATTGAAGTTTTCACTTCTTTTGTATGGAAACGGACCACTTTTGTTTGTTCCTTCTTCTGTTAAAAAAATAGATTTCTGTGTTGCTTTAATGTGATAATTTAATCTCAGTTGGTTTAACCATGCAAATGTAGCAATTATGTGCCTGCTAGAATTGAACAATGTTATTCGGCAGAAATTGTTTACACTTGTCAACAATATTAAATAATACTTGTTCCTGAATCAAGGGTGTACGGTAATAACATTGTTAAACATTGTTCAATTCTGTCTTCATTGTACCAATGTCACTGTCATGTAGTAATGTGTGTTTTTGATATAACAAATGTCGTAAAACTCACGGTATTTGGAATTAAATAAACACTGGACTTGTTTTCGCAACATCTCTTCTTCGTGTTTTGCAACTAAAATATTACATATAGCAAAATATATAAATTCTTGTATGATTTCAAATGCTGAATCATTACAATAAAAAACATCATTATAGTACATTGGATATTGAAGTAAAATGCCCAATTGTTCAACTGCAAGACTTAAATATTTTTTTTTCGCTTCAAATTGCTGAAAAAAAAATTCACTTAGTGCAGCTTACAAAACTCGAGTTAAACAAAGTGTATGTTACTGCATTTACTTACCAGATGAGCTTGAACTTTCATTTGAAATTAGGGATTTTCGAATAGCCCTTAGAATTTCGTCCCCAATACCATTTGCGCTGTTTCCTGTACCTGCTAGAAAAACATTGCTTTGGCGGAATCCAATGACAACAGCTTGACATCCATAGCTTTCAAGTCTTCGGCACTATATGCATGTGTATATATATATATATATAAATAAAATACAAAATGCAGTATAGCCTATACTGTATTTAGGTGATTTACTAACAGTTTGTATAGGAGTAAAATCAGAGAAGGGGTGTAATTTTCAACAATTTCTGGATCAATGGAATTACCCTATTGTAAGAACTCACTGTATGTACTGTATGTTCTGGATATTTTGCTTTCTGTGGATAAAAAATCCTGAGCATTATAGTAATACATGATCAAGATATATTTTAGTATAGGCATTATTAGAAATTTAACCCATTAAGCTGCAGGGCTTCCCTATTGATGAGTAAAATAGTCTGGCATTAAACAAGGAAGAAAGTAGGGAACACTGGGGTGCATTGAGGCTCTATGGGTTAATCACAAAGACTGAAATCTAAAATGTTGCAATTTTGTTAGAATAGTTCAAATTGTGCACCAGATAATTTTTCAATCTTAACAATTTCTTACTGTGTTGTCTCTGAGTTGTGCAAAAATATCAGAAATATTTCTGTGAATTTGTTTTTCTGATAACACGGCATCATTGCTTTCAGTTGCTGCAATATCAGCATATCTCCGTTTGGCCACTTCATCTAGCTCTCCAAACTTTTCAGATGCCACCTTATTAAAGTTACTTAACCCAGAACTCATAATCTCTTTTCCTTCTATAAATAAACATAGAATAAACTTGATGCGTCCTGAACGCCATAATAAAAATGAATTGCACGGAAGCCATAAGTGCTATTTGCTTCCCTTCAAAGGTAGCCAGACACAGCAATATAGCTGACTTTTTCATGTAAACACGAGGTAAAAATCTGCCCTACTGCTAGGGCCCAATATTATAAAGCTCATGTAAACAGCCCCTAACTCGTTATTCTCAGTTTAATTGTTTATAGTACCTTCGGTAGAGGCATACTCTTTCTGGAAAGCATTCCATGGACTCTTAGCTCTCGTTTTCCTTGGCAAATTGCTCAGGGATCTAGGCTTCTCGGCTCCCTTGCGATATAACCTTTTGGTTATCCAATTCTGAATGAAAAATATTGAAATAAAAGAAAAACTGTCCTTAACGTTTTTTTTTACATTACCCAATTCGGAGTTTTTGCAGTATTTTACGAGAAATCATCGCTATTATTCTTACATGTCACATTTGTGTGGAAGTATTGAAATTTAAATGAGTATGCATTATATCCGCTTCTTATGTAAATTGCTATTTTAATTTATATGTCCCTCACCTTTACTTGATTCTTTGTAAGCCCCGTCTCAGCTGCAGCAACATTTATTTGAGATGCAAACTTGCTACCGACTCCGACCATACCATTAGCAAAATGCGTTAACAAATGGGCCTTCTGTGCATCGCTGAAATTAGACATCTCCCTTCTTGTGATCGAATCCCAACCAAAAACACTAAAAATCACCAAATATGATACTTGAACCGACACGTAAAAATAAACGACACACACATGGACAAGCAAACAGCTTTGATCACCTTTCGATTATAGTTCAAAACACCGTATAAACAAAAGCAACCGAAATATCGCACTGGCCGACAAACGAAGACAACGCAAAGATCTAGTAGCTGATCTACCTCTCTTAATTATTAATTTGGCGGGAAACAAAGGCGGGAAAATTGTTGTCGCTGATTAGTAAATTACGGGCGCAGGTAAAAAAATTTTAAAATTTAAAGCCTATTTTGTGTTAAAGTTGCGACTTCTATGTAAATAAAATAAGCTACAAAAATAGATAAATAATAATCTAGACAGCACTTGACAGCACTACCTAATAGTTTCTAATCTCATTAGCATATAAAAAATACACCCCAATTACTGAATCTCATCATCTGGATATTACTAACTAAAAGGTCGACTATTAGTAAAACCGGCAGGAACACCTAACCAGCGGAACACCGGAACACAAAACACCGGAACAGCATCATTCCGGAACATGGAACACTGGAACACTAAAAATTCTTAATTTGTTAAAAATTCGAAAGAAAATTATCGGGGGGAGGGAAAACTTTTTCCGTTTAAACTTTTTCTAACTACAATCTTGGACAAAACCTGTTGACAATATGTAACATAATAGGTAAAAAATATGACTGTCATTTCATACATTATCGTTTCCTACGTATTTTTTAACAAACCCCCCTCTCCCCCCAGTACAATGTTGGGGTATTCGAAAGCCACGTATTCAACATGCGTATTAAATCCAGACAACATATATATCTATAGTATAAATAAAGCGAGATTGGAATTAAAGTTAATCTCATGATCTAGTTCTCACTAACTAGTAGATTCCAATCTCTGTAGTATAAGTAAAGCGAGATTAGAATTAAAGTCAATCTCATTGTCTACTTCTCACTAACAGATTCCAATCTCTATAGTATAAATAAAGCGAGATTGGAATTAAAGTCAATCTCATTGTCTACTTCTCACTAACAGATTCCAATCTCTATAGTATAAATAAAGCGAGATTGGAATTAAAGTTAATCTCATGAGCTAGTTCTCACTAACTAATAGATTAGGACGTGATTTAATATTGGGAATTCTAGTATTGTTTCATTCATTTCCAGTAAAACTGGTATGTTTAAACACAATGGGGGCTCAGATTGGAATCTTACACTCCAATCTCATAGTAATTATACTAGCATGGATTGGAGCCTAATTCTTTTCTTTAGTGTAGGACGTGATTTAATATTGGGAATTCTAGTATTGTTTCATTCATTTCCAGTTACACTGGTATGTTTAAATTCCATCGGGGATCCGATTGGAATCTTACACTCCAATCTCATAGTAATTATACTAGCATGGATTGGAGCCTAATTCTTTTCTTTAGTGTAGGACGTGATTTAATATTGGGAATTCTAGTATTGTTTCATTCATTTCCAGTTACACTGGTATGTTTAAACACAATCGGGGCTCAGATTGGAATCTTACACTCCAATCTCATAGTAATTAACTAGCATGGATTGGAGCCTAATTCTTTTCTTTAGTGTAGGACGTGATTTAATATTGGGAATTCTAGTATTGTTTCATTCATTTCCAGTAACACTGGTATGTTTAAACACAATGGGGGCTCAGATTGGAATCTTACACTCCAATCTAATTCTTTTCTTTAGTGTAGGACGTGATTTAATATTGGGAATTCTAGTATTGTTTCATTCATTTCCAGTTACACTGGTATTTTTTTAAATTCCATCGGGGATCCGATTGGAATCTTACACTCCAATCTCATAGTAATTATACTAGCATAGATTGGAGCCTAATTCTTTTCTTTAGTGTAGGACGTGATTTAATATTGGGAATTCTAGTATTGTTTCATTCATTTCCAGTTACACTGGTATGTTTAAACACAATCGGGGCTCAGATTGGAATCTTACACTCCAATCTCATAGTAATTATACTAGCATGGATTGGAGCCTAATTCTTTTCTTTAGTGTAGGACGTGATTTAATATGGAAATTCAGTATTTTTCATTCATTTCCAGTTACACTGGTATGTTTAAATTCACGGGGATCCGATTGGAATCTTACACTCCAATCTCATAGTAATTATACTAGCATAGATTGGAGCCTAATTCTTTTCTTTAGTGTAGGACGTGATTTAATATTGGGAATTCTAGTATTGTTTCATTCATTTCCAGTTACACTGGTATGTTTAAATTCCATCGGGGATCCGATTGGAATCTTACACTCCAATCTCATAGTAATTATACTAGCATGATTGGAGCCTAATTCTTTTCTTTAGTGTAGGACGTGATTTAATATTGGGAATTCTAGTATTGTTTCATTCATTTCCAGTACACTGGTATGTTTAAACACAATCGGGGCTCAGATTGGAATCTTACACTCCAATCTCATAGTAATTATACTAGCATGGATTGGAGCCTAATTCTTTCTTTAGTGTAGGACGTGATTTAATATTGGGAATTCTAGTATTGTTTCATTCATTTCCAGTAACACTGGTATGTTTAAACACAATGGGGGCTCAGATTGGAATCTTACACTCCAATCTAATTCTTTTCTTTAGTGTAGGACGTGATTTAATATTGGGAATTCTAGTATTGTTTCATTCATTTCCAGTTACACTGGTATGTTTAAATTCCATCGGGGATCCGATTGGAATCTTACACTCCAATCTCATAGTAATTATACTAGCATAGATTGGAGCCTAATTCTTTTCTTTAGTGTAGGACGTGATTTAATATTGGGAATTCTAGTATTGTTTCATTCATTTCCAGTTACACTGGTATGTTTAAACACAATCGGGGCTCAGATTGGAATCTTACACTCCAATCTCATAGTAATTATACTAGCATGGATTGGAGCCTAATTCTTTTCTTTAGTGTAGGACGTGATTTAATATTGGGAATTCTAGTATTGTTTCATTCATTTCCAGTTACACTGGTATGTTTAAATTCATCGGGGATCCGATTGGAATCTTACACTCCAATCTCATAGTAATTATACTAGCATAGATTGGAGCCTAATTCTTTTCTTTAGTGTAGGACGTGATTTAATATTGGGAATTCTAGTATTGTTTCATTCATTTCCAGTTACACTGGTATGTTTAAATTCCATCGGGGATCCGATTGGAATCTTACACTCCAATCTCATAGTAATTATACTAGCATGGATTGGAGCCTAATTCTTTTCTTTAGTGTAGGACGTGATTTAATATTGGGAATTCTAGTATTGTTTCATTCATTTCCAGTTACACTGGTATGTTTAAACACAATGGGGGCTCAGATTGGAATCTTACACTCCAATCTAATTCTTTTCTTTAGTGTAGGACGTGATTTAATATTGGGAATTCTAGTATTGTTTCATTCATTTCCAGTTACACTGGTATGTTTAAATTCCATCGGGGATCCGATTGGAATCTTACACTCCAATCTCATAGTAATTATACTAGCATAGATTGGAGCCTAATTCTTTTCTTTAGTGTAGGACGTGATTTAATATTGGGAATTCTAGTATTGTTTCATTCATTTCCAGTTACACTGGTATGTTTAAACACAATCGGGGCTCAGATTGGAATCTTACACTCCAATCTCATAGTAATTATACTAGCATGGATTGGAGCCTAATTCTTTTCTTTAGTGTAGGACGTGATTTAATATTGGGAATTCTAGTATTGTTTCATTCATTTCCAGTTACACTGGTATGTTTAAACCATCGGGGATCCGATTGGAATCTTACACTCCAATCTCATAGTAATTATACTAGCATAGATTGGAGCCTAATTCTTTTCTTTAGTGTAGGACGTGATTTAATATTGGGAATTCTAGTATTGTTTCATTCATTTCCAGTTACACTGGTATGTTTAAACACATCGGGGTCATTGGAATCTTACACTCCAATCTCATAGTAATTATACTAGCATGGATTGGAGCCTAATTCTTTCTTTAGTGTAGGACGTGATTTAATATTGGGAATTCTAGTATTGTTTCATTCATTTCCAGTACACTGGTATGTTTAAACACAATGGGGGCTCAGATTGGAATCTTACACTCCAATCTAATTCTTTTCTTTAGTGTAGGACGTGATTTAATATTGGGAATTCTAGTATTGTTTCATTCATTCCAGTTACACTGGTATGTTTAAATTCCATCGGGGATCCGATTGGAATCTTACACTCCAATCTCATAGTAATTATACTAGCATAGATTGGAGCCTAATTCTTTTCTTTAGTGTAGGACGTGATTTAATATTGGGAATTCTAGTATTGTTTCATTCATTTCCAGTTACACTGGTATGTTTAAAACGCGGGGCTCAGATTGGAATCTTACACTCCAATCTCATAGTAATTATACTAGCATGGATTGGAGCCTAATTCTTTTCTTTAGTGTAAACGTGATTTAATATTGGGAATTCTAGTATTGTTTCATTCATTTCCAGTTACACTGGTATGAAATTCCATCGGGGATCCGATTGGAATCTTACACTCCAATCTCATAGTAATTATACTAGCATAATTGGAGCCTAATTCTTTTCTTTCAGTGTAGGACGTGAATTTAATATTGGGAATTCTAGTATTGTTTCATTCATTTCCAGTTACACTGGTATGTTTAAATTCCATCGGGATCCGATTGGAATCTTACAGACTCCAATCTCATAGTAATTATACTAGCATGGATTGGCAGCCTAATTCTTTTTCTTTAGTGTAGGACGTGATTTAATATTGGGAATTCTAGTATTGTTTCATTCATTTCCAGTAACACTGGTATGTTTAAACACATGGGGGCCGATTGGAATCTTACACTCCAATCTAATTCTTTTCTTTAGTGTAGGACGTGATTTAATATTGGGAATTCTAGTATTGTTTCATTCATTTCCAGTTACACTGGTATGTTTAAATTCCATCGGGGATCCGATTGGAATCTTACACTCCAATCTCATAGTAATTATACTAGCATAGATTGGAGCCTAATTCTTTTCTTTAGTGTAGGACGTGATTTAATATTGGGAATTCTAGTATTGTTTCATTCATTTCCAGTTACACTGGTATGTTTAAACACAATCGGGGCTCAGATTGGAATCTTACACTCCAATCTCATAGTAATTATACTAGCATGGATTGGAGCCTAATTCTTTTCTTTAGTGTAGGACGTGATTTAATATTGGAATTCTAGTATTGTTTCATTCATTTCCAGTTACACTGGTATGTTTAAATTCCATCGGGGATCCGATTGGAATCTTACACTCCAATCTCATAGTAATTATACTAGCATAGATTGGAGCCTAATTCTTTTCTTTAGTGTAGGACGTGATTTAATATTGGGAATTCTAGTATTGTTTCATTCATTTCCAGTTACACTGGTATGTTTAAACACATCGGGGCTCAGATTGGAATCTTACACTCCAATCTCATAGTAATTATACTAGCATAGATTGGAGCCTAATTCTTTTCTTTAGTGTAGGACGTGATTTAATATTGGGAATTCTAGTATTGTTTCATTCATTTCCAGTTACACTGGTATGTTTAAATTCCATCGGGGATCCGATTGGAATCTTACACTCCAATCTCATAGTAATTATACTAGCATAGATTGGAGCCTAATTCTTTTCTTTAGTGTAGGACGTGATTTAATATTGGGAATTCTAGTATTGTTTCATTCATTTCCAGTTACACTGGTATGTTTAAACACATCGGGGCTCAGATTGGAATCTTACACTCCAATCTCATAGTAATTATACTAGCATGATTGGAGCCTAATTCTTTTCTTTAGTGTAGGACGTGATTTAATATTGGGAATTCTAGTATTGTTTCATTCATTTCCAGTTACACTGGTATGTTTAAATTCCATCGGGGATCCGATTGGAATCTTACACTCCAATCTCATAGTAATTACTAGCATAGATTGGAGCCTAATTCTTTTCTTTAGTGTAGGACGTGATTTAATATTGGGAATTCTAGTATTGTTTCATTCATTTCCAGTTACACTGGTATGTTTAAATTCCATCGGGGATCCGATTGGAATCTTACACTCCAATCTCATAGTAATTATACTAGCATGGATTGGAGCCTAATTCTTTTCTTTAGTGTAGGACGTGATTTAATATTGGGAATTCTAGTATTGTTTCATTCATTTCCAGTTACACTGGTATGTTTAAACACAATGGGGCTCAGATTGGAATCTTACACTCCAATCTAATTCTTTTCTTTAGTGTAGGACGTGATTTAATATTGGGAATTCTAGTATTGTTTCATTCATTTCCAGTTACACTGGTATGTTTAAATTCCATCGGGGATCCGATTGGAATCTTACACTCCAATCTCATAGTAATTATACTAGCATAGATTGGAGCCTAATTCTTTTCTTTAGTGTAGGACGTGATTTAATATTGGGAATTCTAGTATTGTTTCATTCATTTCCAGTTACACTGGTATGTTTAAACACAATCGGGGCTCAGATTGGAATCTTACACTCCAATCTCATAGTAATTATACTAGCATGGATTGGAGCCTAATTCTTTTCTTTAGTGTAGGACGTGATTTAATATTGGGAATTCTAGTATTGTTTCATTCATTTCCAGTTACACTGGTATGTTTAAACATCGGGGATCCGATTGGAATCTTACACTCCAATCTCATAGTAATTATACTAGCATAGATTGGAGCCTAATTCTTTTCTTTAGTGTAGGACGTGATTTAATATTGGGAATTCTAGTATTGTTTCATTCATTTCCAGTTACACTGGTATGTTTAAACATCGGGGCTCAGATTGGAATCTTACACTCCAATCTCATAGTAATTATACTAGCATAGATTGGAGCCTAATTCTTTTTTAGTGTAGGACGTGATTTAATATTGGGAATTCTAGTATTGTTTCATTCATTTCCAGTTACACTGGTATGTTTAAACCATCGGGGATCGATTGGAATCTTACACTCCAATCTCATAGTAATATACTAGCATGGATTGGAGCCTAATTCTTTTCTTTAGTGTAGGACGTGATTTAATATTGGGAATTCTAGTATTGTTTCATTCATTTCCAGTTACACTGGTATGTTTAAACATCGGGGCTCAGATTGGAATCTTACACTCTAATCTAATTCTTTTCTTTAGTGTAGGACGTGATTTAATATTGGGAATTCTAGTATTGTTTCATTCATTTCCAGTTACACTGGTATGTTTAAATTCCATCGGGGATCCGATTGGAATCTTACACTCCAATCTCATAGTAATTATACTAGCATAGATTGGAGCCTAATTCTTTTCTTTAGTGTAGGACGTGATTTAATATTGGGAATTCTAGTATTGTTTCATTCATTTCCAGTTACACTGGTATGTTTAAACACAATCGGGGCTCAGATTGGAATCTTACACTCCAATCTCATAGTAATTATACTAGCATGGATTGGAGCCTAATTCTTTTCTTTAGTGTAGGACGTGATTTAATATTGGGAATTCTAGTATTGTTTCATTCATTTCCAGTTACACTGGTATGTTTAAATTCCATCGGGGATCCGATTGGAATCTTACACTCCAATCTCATAGTAATTATACTAGCATAGATTGGAGCCTAATTCTTTTCTTTAGTGTAGGACGTGATTTAATATTGGGAATTCTAGTATTGTTTCATTCATTTCCAGTTACACTGGTATGTTTAAATTCCATCGGGGATCCGATTGGAATCTTACACTCCAATCTCATAGTAATTATACTAGCATGATTGGAGCCTAATTCTTTTCTTTAGTGTAGGACGTGATTTAATATTGGGAATTCTAGTATTGTTTCATTCATTTCCAGTACACTGGTATGTTTAAACACAATCGGGGGCTCAGATTGGAATCTTACACTCCAATCTATTCTTTTTCTTTAGTGTAGGACGTGATTTAATATTGGGAATTCTAGTATTGTTTCATTCATTTCCAGTTACACTGGTATGTTTAAATTCCATCGGGGATCCGATTGGAATCTTACACTCCAATCTCATAGTAATTATACTAGCATAGATTGGAGCCTAATTCTTTTCTTTAGTGTAGGACGTGATTTAATATTGGGAATTCTAGTATTGTTTCATTCATTTCCAGTTACACTGGTATGTTTAAACACAATCGGGGCTCAGATTGGAATCTTACACTCCAATCTCATAGTAATTATACTAGCATGGATTGGAGCCTAATTCTTTTCTTTAGTGTAGGACGTGATTTAATATTGGAATTCTAGTATTGTTTCATTCATTTCCAGTTACACTGGTATGTTTAAACACAATCGGGGCTCAGATTGGAATCTTACACTCCAATCTCATAGTAATTATACTAGCATAGATTGGAGCCTAATTCTTTTCTTTAGTGTAGGACGTGATTTAATATTGGGAATTCTAGTATTGTTTCATTCATTTCCAGTTACACTGGTATGTTTAAACCATCGGGGATCCGATTGGAATCTTACACTCCAATCTCATAGTAATTATACTAGCATAGATTGGAGCCTAATTCTTTTCTTTAGTGTAGGACGTGATTTAATATTGGGAATTCTAGTATTGTTTCATTCATTTCCAGTTACACTGGTATGTTTAAACACAATCGGGGCTCAGATTGGAATCTTACACTCCAATCTCATAGTAATTATACTAGCATAGATTGGAGCCTAATTCTTTTCTTTAGTGTAGGACGTGATTTAATATTGGGAATTCTAGTATTGTTTCATTCATTTCCAGTTACACTGGTATGTTTAAATTCCATCGGGGATCCGATTGGAATCTTACACTCCAATCTCATAGTAATTATACTAGCATGGATTGGAGCCTAATTCTTTCTTTAGTGTAGGACGTGATTTAATATTGGGAATTCTAGTATTGTTTCATTCATTTCCAGTAACACTGGTATGTTTAAACACAATGGGGCTCAGATTGGAATCTTACACTCTAATCTAATTCTTTTCTTTAGTGTAGGACGTGATTTAATATTGGGAATTCTAGTATTGTTTCATTCATTTCCAGTTACACTGGTATGTTTAAATTCCATCGGGGATCCGATTGGAATCTTACACTCCAATCTCATAGTAATTATCTAGCATAGATTGGAGCCTAATTCTTTTCTTTAGTGTAGGACGTGATTTAATATTGGGAATTCTAGTATTGTTTCATTCATTTCCAGTTACACTGGTATGTTTAAACACAATCGGGGCTCAGATTGGAATCTTACACTCCAATCTCATAGTAATTATACTAGCATGGATTGGAGCCTAATTCTTTTCTTTAGTGTAGGACGTGATTTAATATTGGAAATTCTAGTATTGTTTCATTCATTTCCAGTTACACTGGTATGTTTAAATTCCATCGGGGATCCGATTGGAATCTTACACTCCAATCTCATAGTAATTATACTAGCATGATTGGAGCCTAATTCTTTTCTTTAGTGTAGGACGTGATTTAATATTGGAATTCTAGTATTGTTTCATTCATTTCCAGTTACACTGGTATGTTTAAATTCCATCGGGGATCCGATTGGAATCTTACA
>NW_021163371.1:0-94312 GCF_004324835.1 Dendronephthya gigantea
AATTTGCTGTCTTGGACTCATACAATTACAACGGTATGCTCCAGGAAAGTTGAAACATTCTTGACCTGCACCTGAACATTTTCGCGATGCTCCAACACATTCGTTTATGTCTGCAAAGATAGAAATGGGAAATCCAATCGGTAATTACGTCACAACATTATCGTTTTAAATTTGGAACCACCTTAGTTAAATCAGACGGATTTCAAGTTTTACTTTCACGAGTCAGGGGCAAAGATACAAAACATTCTTCCTCAACACATGCACGAGGCAGTCTTCCCACCATATCCTGTTGAACTGGAACAACACCCCATTATTGTGGAAAGAGATGAGTCTGGACATAAAATTAAAATTTTACTACTTCTTTAACTAATTCATTGTTCAGCCGGCTAGGGTATAATGCCTTTTTATATATACGAAAGGTTTAACCAGATCATGATATCAAAATCGTTTTGGATAATCCCATGAATGATTTAGTTGTGAAGCAAACACTATATATGCGAAAAAAAAACAAGCAATTTGTTCTTAAAGTGATGAGGTTTGCCTGAAAAATGCTTTACTTTCAAATCGACAAACTAATGCGGCATTTTCAAGAGTATACAATGCAAGACTAGACTGTGCAAAGGCGTGGTCATAACTATGGTTCCTGATAAATAAAAGTTACATGAAGCTTTTAATACCCGGTAAATTCAAGCGTATTTATTAAAAGCGTATTTATAGCCGGTGGATTAATGCTCCGTAAATTGAAGACGGTGCCACCAGGATTCACAAATGATCAGCAGCCAACGCGAGCAATGGTCGCAGTAGCATTAGCAAAGTTGCAATGAAAAATACCTTCGCATGTAGCTCCATTTCCTGTATAACCTTCATTGCAGGTACAAGTGAACCAACCAATGGTGTTTTTACACGTTGCTTGGCTGTGACAATTATGCGTTCTAAGTATGCATTCGTCCACATCTTCAAAGGTAATAAATCATGAATATTAACATTCGAGTTGTTTTTTTATTGTATTTTCATATACTAAAGTCCAATTAGACTGTTTATCTATAATTGTCACTTTATGAAGTATGAATGCCTTTTATGATTAACTATTAATGGTTATTATATTGCTGAGCAGTCTATAGTATAATTATAGGTGTGCCAAAGACAGTTTTGCATGCCTGTTAGTCGTCTTGATGGGTTTATTAGCCTTTAAAGACCTGGGGTCAACTCGGTTAAACAAAAGAAAATTGATTTGCAATTCCCTATTTGAGGTCTTGTCCAGTAACTTTAAAGGTTCATAAATCCATCAAGATTTTTCTATAACAAAACGTATTGTATCTTTTTTATAATGCCTTAAACGTTTTACATATTCAAAATCCACAAAATGTTATAGACACTTTAAGCGATCGAGTTGGTTTTCTTTAAATAATAACGTCCAATTAGACTGTATAAGTCATTATTGTCACTTTCAGTGAAGTATAAATGTCGTTTATGATTAACTGTGAACATTTTAAGCGGAAATAAATAAGGAATAATTATCAGGAAATATTGTTGCAAATAAATTATCTGAAATAAATGTTGATGACTTGATAAATATAATGTAAATTTGTTGGCAAACTGCGTTTAGACAATAGATGAGCAACGAACGGGTGCAATTGTTGTGGGAGCGGTTGCAAAGTTGTATTGTTAATTGCATACCTTCACACATGGTTCCATTTCCTGTATAACCTTCATTGCAGGTACAATTGAACGACCCAGTGGTATTACTGCACGTTGCCTGACTGTGACAATTATGAGCCCCAACTGTGCATTCGTCAACATCTTGAAAGGCAATAAAGATTGAATATTAAACGACCGAGTTGGTTTTCCTTAATGCACGTGCGTTCATATAATAACGTCCAGTTAGACATTATAATTAATTTATAATTGTCACTTTATGAAGTATAAATGCTTTTTATGATTAACTATTAATGGTTATTATCTTGCTGAGCAGTTTATAGTATAATTATAGGTGTGCCAAAGACAGTCTTGCATGCCTGTTCGTGGTCTCGTCCGATTCCAGAATTTTAGATTTTAAATTTAGAGCAAAATTATGACGAAATTTTAATGAAAACTACGTACCTTTGCACGTGGTTCCATCTCCTGTAAAACCTTCATGGCAGGTACAATTGAACGAGCCAGCGGTGTTTTTACACGTTGCTTGGCTGTGACAATTATGCGTATTAAGTGTGCATTCGTCCACATCTTCAAAGGTAATAAATCATGAATATTAAACATAGTACGAGTTGATTTTCTTTAATGAATGTTTATATAATAACGTCCATTTAGACTGTAGTTATAATTGTTACTTTTAATGAAGTATAAATGCCTCTTATGATTAACTTTTAACATCTTAAACGTAAATAGACAATGAATAATCTATGCAAAAACCTCGGTCTAAAATTTCACAGCACAGATTGAACAAGCGAGCTCAATAATCTGTTTATTATACGGCTGAACTGGTCCTGGTACGGAATATACGGACCACGGTCCGGATATGGGTTTTACGGAACGCTCGTCAACCAATCAGAATGGACGATTTTTAACAGCCAAAAATAAATTATGAATATTAAACTGCCCATACCATTGTTGTAGATTTTGAATACATCAAAAGTTCAAGTTATTTCAAAAAACATTGCAATACATTTTGTTTTAATTGAAAAAAATTGTCTTGATGGATTTATTAAAGTGCCTATATCACTTGTGCATGGGATCTTTACGGATTTGAATAGAGCTTGAAAAATTCGTTTATAAGTTCTACAACCCTTTTTAATATAATTAAATAGTTTCGGAAATATTCTTATCTAAACATGACGATTTGCCTAAATTTCCGTCGTAGTCTGGGGCCTGGGACTCAGGAAACCGAGTTCTTGTCAAAAATAATATAATCAATTATAATTTTACTTTGATCTTCCAATAGCGTAAATATTTTGGGAAAAACTCGCCCAGTTGCTAGAGCCATACACAACGCACCGTTCTCGCATTTTTTTCTTGAAAAGCGCAAACTATATCGCCAGTGAAACTCTTCATGTTGACATTATAAAAGACGGCGTGTTTGCAAATCATTTCTGAGTCCCAGTCCCCCCAACCGACATATTCTCGAAACTATTTAATTATATCAAAAAGGGTGGTAGAACTTATAAAGTAATTTTTAAAGCTCTATACAATTCCGTAAAGATCCCGCAAGTGATATAGGCACTTTAACCCTTACATTTGCCGGATGTGGGTTCAAATCGATGAAACAAAAGAAAACTGATTTGCAATTCCTGATTTGAGGTCATGTCTGGTTAACTTTTACGGCTAATAAATCCATCAAGATTTTTCTATGACAAAATGTATTGTATTTTTTTTATAATGCCTTAAACTATTTATATATTGAAAATCCACAACATGCATGGTATATGCACTTTAAGCAATCAAAGTTGTTTTTTTTTAAATAGTAACGTCCAATTAGACTGTATAAGTCGTTATTGTCACTTTCAGTGAAGTATAAATGTCTTTTATGATTAACTGTTAATATTTTAAACGGAAATACAGTAAATGTTGACGACTTGCACACATATAATTTAAATTTGTTGGCAAACCGCGTTTAGACAATAGATGAGCAACGAACGGGTGCAATTGCATGTTGTGGGAGCGGTTGCAAAGTTGTATTGTTAATTGCATACCTTCACACATGGTTCCATTTCCTTTATAACCTTTATTGCAGGTACAATTGAACGACCCAGTGGTATTACTGCAAGTTGCCTGACTGTGACAATTATGAGTCCCAAGTGTGCATTCGTCAACATCTTCAACGGCAATAAAGATTGAATATTAAACGACCGAGTTAGTTTACCTTAATTCACGTGCGTTCATATAATAACGTCCAATTAGACATTATAATTAATTTATAATTGTAACTTTTTGAAGTATAAATGCTTTTTATGATTAACTATTAATGGTTATTATCTTGCTGAGCAGTTTTTGTATAATTATAGGTGTGCCAAAGACAGTGTTGCAAACCTGTTAGTGGTCTCGGCCGATTCCAGAATTTTAGATTTTGAATTTAGAGCAAAATTATGACGAAATTGTAATGCAAACTACGTACCTTTGCACGTGGTTCCATCTCCTGTATAACCTTCATTACAGGTACAATTGAACGAACCAGCGGTGTTTTTACACGTTGCTTGGCTGTGACAATTATGCGTTTTAAGTGTGCATTCGTCCACATCTTCAAAGGTAATAAATCATGAATATTAAACAACCGAGTTGGTTTTCTTTAATGCATGTTCATATAATAACGTCCAATTAGGCTGTAGTTATAAATGTTACTTTTAGAGAAGTATAAATGCCTCTCACGATTAAGTTTCAACATCTTAAACGTAAATAGTCAATGAATATTCTATGCAAAAACCTCGGTCTGAACTTTGACAGCACACATTGAACAAGCGAGCTCAATAATCTGTTTATTATATGGCTGAACTAGTCCTGGTACGGAATATACGGACCACGGTTCGGATATGGGTTTTACGGAACGCTCGTCAACCAATCAGAATGGATGATTTTTAACAGCCAAATAATAAATTATGAATATTAAATTGCCCATACCATTGTTGTAGATTTTGAATACATCAAAAGTTCAAATTATTTTAAAAAACTTTGCAATACATTTTGTTATTTTTGAAAAATTTTGTCTTGATGGATTTATTGGCCGGGTGAAACAATGCAAAAGAAAACTGATTTGGAAACCCCGATTTGAGGTCATATCCTGTTAACTTTTACGGCTAATAAATCCATCAAGATTTTTCTATAACAAAATATATTGTATTTTTTTTATAATTCCTTAAACTATTTATATATTCAAAATCCACAACATGGTATATGCACTTTAGGCGATCAAAGTTGGTTTTCTTTAAACAAGTACGATCGTACTATAGGGACCAGGAACTGCGTAACCGAGTTTAATTTCTGAACTGCATCGTATTTATAACAATGGAGAGGACAATGTATTTCTAATCGTTTCCGTTTACTTATACAGGGTGTCCCAAAAAAACGAAAACTATTGAAATCACTCATTGTTAAAATTTGAATGCCGTGTGCACGAATTTTAGCCGATGGGGATTTAATGCAACTCAGTAAAATGCTAAATGCTTTGTCTTGCTAGAGAAAGGGGACATATCGAAGGTCATGGTGATTGAGATGCACATTTCAGTATTGTTGATAAATATCATTTTTGCGTACGAGCAAATTTTACTGCATCATATGCATGCATAAAAATGCTTATGGAAAACATTTACACACTTGTGGGTCCCAACAGAGTGCTTAGGCATTCAAACTCTAACAATTACATTGTTTTAGGGGATTTCAATAGTTTTCGGTTTTTTGGGGACACCCTGTATATAGGCTGAATATTAATGATATGTATATATTATTTGCTGCAAATATATCAAGAATTGCTTGTAACTTGCTTCAAAGGTCAAAAGTAAAAATTCGAACTCCGTCAATCGATGCGGAATAATGCTTAGAATAATGCTTAGAATAATTGTGCCAAGTTTCATTCCGATCAAACAAGTAATGAAAGAGCCTTAGGGTTTTTTTAAAGAGCGTCGCCCCCTAACAACAACAACAACAACAACAACAACAACAACAACAACAACAACAACAACAACAACAACAAGATTAGCAGCGGTTAGGGACCAGTTCCTGGTCCAATAATAACGTCCAATTAGACTGTATAAGTCATTATTGTCACTTTCAGTGAAGTATAAATGTCTTTTATGATTAACTGTTAATATTTTAAACGCAAATAAATGTTGACTACTTTCATATACATATAATGTAAATTTGTTGGCAAACAGCGTTTAGACAAAAGATGAGCAACGAACGGGTGCAATTGTTGTGGGAGCGGTTGCAAAGTTGTATTGTTAATTGCATACCTTCACACATGGTTCCATTTCCTGTATAACCTTTATTGCAGGTACAATTGAACGACCCAGTGGTATTACTGCAAGTTGCCTGACTGTGACAATTATGAGTCCCAAGTGAGCATTCGTCAACATCTTCAAAGGCAATAAAGATTGAATATTAAACAACTGAGTTGGTTTTCCTTAATGCACGTGTGTTTATATGATAACGTGCAATTAGACTGTAATAACTATAACTTATTTATAATTGTCTCTTTTTGAAGTATAAATGCTTTTTATGATTAACTATTAATGGTTATTTTCTTGCTGAGCAGTTTATAGTATAATTATAGGTGTGCCAAAGACAGTCTTGCATGCCTGTTAGTGGTCTCGTCCGATTCCAGAATTTAGATTTTAAACTTAGAGCAAAATTATAAAATTGTAATGCAAACTACGTACCTTTGCACGTGGTTCCATCTCCTGTATAACCTTCATTACAGGTACAAGTGAACGAGCCAGTGGTGTTTTTACACGTTGCGTGATTGTCACAATTGTCACTACCAAGAGCGCACTCATCAACATCTTTAAAGGTAATAAATGATGAATTTTAAACCACCGAGTCGTCTTTTTTAGAGATACGTGCACATAATATAGTAAATTAATTTGCAATATTGTGTAATAATTATTATTGTCTTCTTCAACAGCTTATATATGCCTGTTTGTGGCCAAAGACAGTGTTTTGTGCGTGTTCGTCGTGCCTTTCCCAGTCTTTGGATCTTGGAACTTTAGACGCTGTTCCCAAAGAACTGATGAATTTACATCATAAGCAGTTAAATGAATGCAAAGTACGTACCTTCGCACGTGACACCATCTCCTGTATAACCTTCATTACAGGTACAAGTAAACGAACCAGTGGTGTTTTTACACGTTGCTTGATTGTCACAGTTGTCAGTGTCAAGTGCGCATTCATCAACATCTTTAAAGGTAATAAATCATGAATATTTGGCAAAAAAGGCGGGCAGTTTCGATGAATGCGTACATTCGAGGCAGCTGGGATTACAAATTGGATAGCAATTGAGAAATAGTTGAGAAATAAGAAGGACTGAAAAAGTTTTTGTAATTAAAACGAGTTCCAAATAATTATATGATCTTAGGTTTCTTTTGAATTAAATAAATCTTTATTGCAAATGAAGATAAAGTTATAGCTGAAATAAATGTGGTTGACTTGCATACATATAACGAAAATTTGTTGGTAAACTTCGTTTATAAAATCAGGATCTTAGCTAGACTTTTTAATTGGGGGACCGTCATAAATTTATATATCCACGTTTATATATCATAGGAACAATAGCGTAGAAAATAAATCAGTGTAGAATAGGTGTAATATATGAATATACATTCCCCGCGCAATTAAGCTTCTAGTTACGGCTCTGTATTCAAGATGATCAACGAACGGCATAATTGTCGTGCCAGTGGTTGCAAAGTTGTATTGTTAATTCCATACCTGCACACATGATTCCATTTCCTGTATAACCTTCATTGCAGGTACAAGTGAACGACCCCGTGGTATCATTGCACGTTGCCTGACTGTGGCAATTGTGAGTCCCAACTGTGCATTCGTCAACATCTTCAAAGGTAATAAAGATTGAATATTTAACGAAGGAGCTGGTTTTCTTTAATGATTAACTGTTAACGGGCTATTAATAGTCTTGCTGAGCAGTTTATAATTATTATAGTTATAGGTGTTCCAAAGCAGCAGTGTTGTTAGTGTTTTTCGCATTCCGATTCCAGAAAATTAGATTTTAAATTAAGACCAAAACTATAACAAAATATTAATGCAAAGCACATACCTTCGCATGTAGTACCATTTCCTGTATAACCGTCGTTACAGGTACAAATGAACGAACCGGTGGTATTACTGCACTTTGCTTTACTGTCGCAATTATGAGTCCCAAGTGTGCATTCGTCAACATCTTGAAAGGTAATACAATTGAACATTAAACGACGGACACTGTTAAATAACTCAATGTGCATATTTTGCTCATATAACAGTGTCAAATTTCATTGTCATAATTATGACTGTTGCTTTGACAATCTCATCAGTGACAATTAATTATGAGTTCAAAGTTTGCATTCGTCAGCATCTTCTAAGGTAATATAATTGAACATTAAACGACGGACACTGTTAAATAACTCAATGTGCATATTTTGCTCATATAACAGTGTCAAATTTCATTGTCATAATTATGACTGTTGCTTTGACAATCTCATCAGTGACAATTAATTATGAGTCCCAAGTGTGCATTCGTCAACATCTTCAAAGGTAATATAATTGAACATTAAACGACGGACACTGTTTAATAACTCGATGTGCTTATTTTGTTCATATAGCAGTGTCAAATTTCATTGTCATAATTATGACTGTTGCTTTGACAATCTCATCAGTGACAATTAATTACGAGTTCAAAGTTTGCATTCGTCAGCATCTTCTAAGGTAGCAAAGATTGAATATTTAATGCGCGTTCATACAGTAACGTCCAAATAGACTGTAGAAGTTATAATTCTTCTTTTTATGAAAAAAAATTATTTTATGAAAAACAAAAATAGTAATAAAAAGTACATACCTTCGCACGTAGTTCCATTTCCTGTATACCCTTCATTGCAGGTACAAGTGAACGACCCACTGGTGTTTTTACACGTGGCTTGATTGTCACAGTTGTCAGTGTCAAGTGCACATTCATCAACATCTTTAAAGGTAATAAATCATGAATATTTGGCAAAAAAGGCGGGCAGTTTCGATGAATGCGTACATTCCGGGCAGCTGGTATTACAAATTGGATAGCAATTGAGAAATAATTGAGAAATAAGAAGGACTGAAAAAGTTTTTGTAATTAAAACGAGTTCCAAATAATTATATGATCTTAGGTTTCTTTTGAATTAAATAAATCTTTATTGCAAATGAAGATAAAGTTATAGCTGAAATAAATGTGGTTGACTTGCATACATATAACGAAAATTTGTTGGAAAACTTCGTTTATAAAATCAGGATCTTAGCTAGACTGTTTAATTGGGGGACCGTCATAAATTTATATATCCACGTTTATATATCATAGGAACAATAGCGTAGAAAATAAATCAGTGTAGAATAGGTGTAATATATGAATATACATTCCCCGCGCAATTAAGCTTCTAGTTACGGCTCTGTATTCAAGATGATCAACGAACGGCATAATTGTCGTGCCAGTGGTTGCAAAGTTGTATTGTTAATTCCATACCTGCACACATGATTCCATTTCCGGTATAACCTTCATTGCAGGTACAAGTGAACGACCCCGTGGTATCATTGCACGTTGCCTGACTGTGGCAATTGTGAGTCCCAACTGTGCATTCGTCAACATCTTCAAAGGTAATAAAGATTGAATATTTAACGAAGGAGCTGGTTTTCTTTAATGATTAACTGTTAACGGGCTATTAATAGTCTTGCTGAGCAGTTTATAATTATTATAGTTACAGGTGTTCCAAAGCAGCAGTGTTGTTAGAGTTGTTCGCATTCCGATTCCAGAAATTTAGATTTTAAATTTAGACCAAAACTATAACAAAATAGTAATGCAAAGCACATACCTTCGCATGTAGTACCATTTCCTGTATAACCGTCGTTACAGGTACAAATGAACGAACCGGTGGTATTACTGCACGTTGCCTTACTGTCGCAATTATGAGTCCCAAGTGTGCATTCGTCAACATCTTGAAAGGTAATACAATTGAACATTAAACGACGGACACTGTTAAATAACTCAATGTGCATATTTTGCTCATATAACAGTGTCAAATTTCATTGTCATAATTATGACTGTTGCTTTGACAATCTCATCAGTGACAATTAATTACGAGTTCAAAGTTTGCATTCGTCAGCATCTTCTAAGGTAGCAAAGATTGAATATTTAATGCGCGTTCATACAGTAACGTCCAAATAGACTGTAGAAGTTATAATTCTTCTTTTTATGAAAAAAAATTATTTTATGAAAAACAAAAATAGTAATAAAAAATACATACCTTCGCACGTAGTTCCATTTCCTGTATACCCTTCATTGCAGGTACAAGTGAACGACCCACTGGTGTTTTTACACGTGCTGATTGTCACAGTTGTCAGTGTCAAGTGCGCATTCATCAACATCTTTAAAGGTAATAAATCATGAATATTTGGCAAAAAAGGCGGGCAGTTTCGATGAATGCGTACATTCGGGGCAGCTGGTATTACAAATTGGATAGCAATTGAGAAATAATTGAGAAATAAGAAGGACTGAAAAAGTTTTTGTAATTAAAACGAGTTCCAAATAATTATATGATCTTAGGTTTCTTTTGAATTAAATAAATCTTTATTGCAAATGAAGATAAAGTTATAGCTGAAATAAATGTGGTTGACTTGCATACATATAACGAAAATTTGTTGGAAAACTTCGTTTATAAAATCAGGATCTTAGCTAGACTGTTTAATTGGGGACCGTCATAAATTTATATATCCACGTTTATATATCATAGGAACAATAGCGTAGAAAATAAATCAGTGTAGAATAGGTGTAATATATGAATATACATTCCCCGCGCAATTAAGCTTCTAGTTACGGCTTTGTATTCAAGATGATCAACGAACGGCATAATTGTCGTGCCAGTGGTTGCAAAGTTGTATTGTTAATTCCATACCTGCACACATGATTCCATTTCCTGTATAACCTTCATTGCAGGTACAAGTGAACGACCCCGTGGTATCATTGCACGTTGCCTGACTGTGGCAATTGTGAGTCCCAACTGTGCATTCGTCAACATCTTCAAAGGTAATAAAGATTGAATATTTAACGAAGGAGCTGGTTTTCTTTAATGATTAACTGTTAACGGGCTATTAATAGTCTTGCTGAGCAGTTTATAATTATTATAGTTATAGGTGTTCCAAAGCAGCAGTGTTGTTAGTGTTGTTCGCATTCCGATTCCAGAAATTTAGATTTTAAATTTAGACCAAAACTATAACAAAATAGTAGTAATGCAGAGCACATACTTTCGCATGTAGTACCATTTCCTGTATAACCGTCGTTGCAGGTACAAATGAAAGAACCGGTGGTATTACTGCACGTTGCCTTACTGTCGCAATTATGAGTTCCAAGTGCGCATTCGTCAACATCTTGAAAGGTAATACAATTGAACATTAAACGACGGACACTGTTTAATAACTCGATGTGCATATTTTGCTCATATAACAGTGTCAAATTTCATTGTCATAATTATGACTGTTGCTTTGACAATCTCATCAGAGACAATTAATTGCGAGTTCAAAGTTTGCATTCGTCAGCATCTTCTAAGGTAGCAAAGATTGAATATTTAATGCGCGTTCATACAGTAACGTCCAAATAGACTGTAGAAGTTATAATTCTTCTTTTTATGAAAAAAAATTATTTTATGAAAAACAAAAATAGTAATAAAAAGTACATACCTTCGCACGTAGTTCCGTTTCCTGTATACCCTTCATTGCAGGTACAAGTGAACGACCCATTGGTGTTTTTACACGTTGCTAGATTGTCACAGTTGTCAGTGTCAAGTACGCATTCATCAACATCTTTAAAGGTAATAAATCATGAATATTTGGCAAAAAAGGCGGGCAGTTTCGATGAATGCGTACATTCCGGGCAGCTGGGATTACAAATTGGATAGCAATTGAGAAATAATTGAGAAATAAGAAGGACTGAAAAAGTTTTTGTAATTAAAACGAGTTCCAAATAATTATATGATCTTAGGTTTCTTTTGAATTAAATAAATCTTTATTGCAAATGAAGATAAATTTATAGCTGAAATAAATGTGGTTGACTTGCATACATATAACGAAAATTTAATGGAAAACTTCGTTTATAAAATCAGGATCTTAGCTAGACTGTTTAATTGGGGGACCGTCATAAATTTATATATCCACGTTTATATATCATAGGAACAATAGCGTAGAAAATAAATCAGTGTAGAATAGGTGTAATATATGAATATACATTCCGCGCGCAATTAAGCTTCTAGTTACGGCTCTGTATTCAAGATGATCAACGAACGGCATAATTGTCGTGCCAGTGGTTGCAAAGTTGTATTGTTAATTTCATACCTTCACACATGGTTCCATTTCCTGTGTAACCTTTATTGCAGGTACAATTGAACGACCCAGTGGTATCATTGCACGTTGCCTGACTGTGGCAATTGTGAGTCCCAACTGTGCATTCGTCAACATCTTCAAAGGTAATAAAATTGAATATTTAACGAAGGAGTTGGTTTTCTTTAATGATTAACTGTTAACGGGTTATTAATAATCTTGCTGAGCAGTTTATAATTATTATAGTTACAGGTGTTCCAAAGCAGCAGTGTTGTTAGTGTTGTTCGCATTCCGATTCCAGAAATTTAGATTTTAAATTTAGACCAAAACTATAACAAAATAGTAGTAATGCAGAGCACATACTTTCGCATGTAGTACCATTTCCTGTATAACCGTCGTTGCAGGTACAAATGAAAGAACCGGTGGTATTACTGCACGTTGCCTTACTGTCGCAATTATGAGTTCCAAGTGTGCATTCGTCAACATCTTGAAAGGTAATACAATTGAACATTAAACGACGGACACTGTTTAATAACTCGATGTGCATATTTTGCTCATATAGCAGTGTCAAATTTCATTGTCATAATTATGACTGTTGCTTTGACAATCTCATCAGTGACAATTAATTACGAGTTCAAAGTTTGCATTCGTCAGCATCTTCTAAGGTAGCAAAGATTGAATATTTAATGCGCGTTCATACAGTAACGTCCAAATAGACTGTAGAAGTTATAATTCTTCTTTTTATGAAAAAAAATTATTTTATGAAAAACAAAAATAGTAATAAAAAGCACATACCTTCGCACATAGTTCCGTTTCCTGTATACCCTTCATTGCAGGTACAAGAGAACGACCCATTGGTGTTTTTACACGTTGCTTGATTGTCACAGTTGTCCTTCCCAATTGCGCATTCATCAACATCTTTAAAGGTAATAAATCATGAATATTTGGCGAAGAAGACGGGTAGTTTCGATGAATGCGCACATTCGGTTCAGAACACTATTTTCGAGCTGGGAATAGTAATTGGATAGCAAATGAAAAGATTGGAGAAACAAGAGGGACTGAAGAAATATTCCAATTTACATCGCGTGAACTATCACGCTTCTATATTTAAAACGTGGAACACTTATGTATAAACCATATACCACGCAGGTTGGTAAGTCTCGATTTCACTGCATAAGATATCAAATTTTTAATGACTTACAAATACTCAATTTATATAAAATAAATGATTATTTAACAAGTTTATTCATGTTCCGGTATTTTCATCTACAGAATCTACCAGAAGTATTCATAAACTATTTTTTGACAAATAAGCAAATTCATAATCATAACACAAGAAATTCTTCATTGATACACAAAAAGAATAATAGAACAAACTATACCAAACATACCCTTGCCAATAAAGGCATAGAAGTATGGAATAATCTTCCCACAAAATATAAAGAACCTAGGTCTTATGCTTCCTTCAAATCAATAATTAAAAAGTACTTTTTACAACTAGATTTAACAATATAACATGTTTTTGTAAATATAATTATGTATATGTATGTATGTGTATGTATGTATGTGTATGTATGTGTATGTATGAATGTATGTATGTATTTATATGTATCATAAAATACTTCTTTTCTTTTCCTTATTATCTGAAAAACACTTGAACTGACACGAGCTTAAATTTATTGATATAGCTTAATAAACCTAGGGGCCTAAAGCAAAAGCCATGTGGTTTCTAGTAGGCTCCTAGCCCATTTCTTGTATATATCTATTCTTTGTAAATGTCATATTTTTTTGTTGTTGGGCGAATTAAATAAATAAAAAAAAATATCGAACCCTGTAGTGGAACGTGTTTATGCTTACCAGTACAGCCTGTGTTATTTTTTTCATATCCAGGAAGACAAATACATTTATAACTTGTGTATGTGTTTATACATAACGCGTTGTTGCCACAGTCAGTAGTATGGATACTATTCTGTGGATTGCACTCGTCATAATCTGGGAGGAAAAAAAAGTATTATCCCATTAATTTTAACGATCGTAAAATGAATAAAATGGCAGAAAGTTTTTTGCAAACAAACTAAACATCCCTGGAGGAAATAAAAAGGACAAAAAGGTAAACGAAATTCACAACAAAGCTACCAAAGTTGTAGGATTTTCTTATGATAATAATAAACAAGTAATGTTGCTCGTACAGTTTGGGATAGGACGGTTAGTCCTATTTTAGCAAAATTTTAAACATCACTCGTATTTTAATCCCGAATTGTAGTCGCCATCGCACGCCTGTGCTAATTAATAATAATAAAAGCTTTAGTGAAAAACAAAATATTTACGAAGAAAATAAGAAATTTATGTAATGTGATTATAAATAGACTACAGAGGAAAGGTGTACCCCCAAGAGGATACGCCTTAGCGACGATAATAACTCTTCTATGATGGGCTTGTCGCCCTATCTAAAAGACCGTCAGGTAATTGAGTGCAAGCAATATGGGAAAGGTGGCAAATGGCCAGCAGCAATTTGAAAACTAACAATGACCGAATACCCAAGCCACAAACGGTCAGTTTAAGCGTGACATCGCAAAAGACAGAGCTCGTTTAAAGTTAAACCCACCTCCTCCCTAAAGCCTCCACTAACAATTAGGTACATTGGATGATTTACAGTAGCTGATATATATAGAGAGAGGACTGTTATATCTCAATAAGTGATGTTAGTAGGTGTATATATGTAAACATGTACTGGCGGTAGTTTGCCTCTACTTACCTTACGCTTACCCTTTTCTGAGCGTGAATATTTGGAAACTTAAGGGAATGTATTAATAAATATCGTTTTGTTTGTTTGACAGAAATAAAGCGGCTAGGAGAACCATCACTCCTAGCCAATATTATCCCAAAACGGCGTAAAATTTAATGTGTCGTTATTAATGCTCTGAAAACTGAGCTAGCGGAAAGGGTATGCAAAATTCATGGCTGGCAATATATCTATGCGGAAATAAATCACATTACATAAAGGTATTTTGCGCCTAATCCATAATTTTTGGCTCTGAGAATTTTAAATCAATATTGTCTCGGTGATATTCTTAAGATAAACTATTTTCTCTGTCTCGGCACCAAGTTCAGCAAATAATGAGCGGAATTCCTTCACCAGTGTAAACCTTTTATATGTACTCTTTGTCTCTTTGGTCATGATTTTCAAACTATAGGAATCCATAGATAGTGCAAAGTTTCATGCCCCCTAATGCCTGAGCAACGTGTCGTCTGTCTAAAGAACCCGGTTTAACAAAACCCTTATTCAAGCAGACAGTTCATTTTCAATATTTCGATTGCTCTTAAAATTATCGTGAACTTTGTACGCTTTATTTACCAGGCTAGATTACAATTGTAATTCCAAATTATCTCGTTGGTTGTATAGTTGCATGTGAACTAATGAGATAGTATTTCGATGCCTGTATGTACCTGGACTGTGAAAATTTACTAGTAGAGTGTTTGGAAAAATCACAATCAAGGAATCCAGGATAATCAAATGTACGTTAGGCACAATGTTGTCATTATTGAATTGTATTTTAGTTGTTCATGCAAAATGGCCGTTTGAATTTTTTCCACTCACCACAATACTGAAACTTTGGACTATATGAGCAGGGACCCCGGAACGATGCGAGGTGAAAAGGGACAAATTTTGGTAAAAAGGCACTCCTGTAGCAATGCGTAATACAGAATGTTTGCAAAGCATTGTCTGACTTATTAAATCTCGTGTCATCGTGTTTAGACTATTGTGATATTCTTGATACTCGTTCGTGAAATTTCTACTTAGAGCTCTGTTCACATGCACGATCCAATTTTGTTAGATCCCATTCACTTCTGATAGTCGTTTAATAGTTTGTTGACTTGCAATGAATATGGGCAGCAAATACACTGAAGCCAATTCAGTATTGCTTCATCGATAATAGGCTACATCCCATACGTCAAAAGTGAATTGGATCAAACGAAATTAGGTCGTGTTAGGGCACCTTAGCCCCAATTGCCCGGCTGGTAAAGGGGGCGGGGGGGCAGTTGCCCCTGCAAATTTTCTTTTGAATTTACATCAGCCATATGAAATTATGTATCATATTCATCTTACTAATTGCTTCAACCTAATTACATCATTCTATAGAAACGCAATATCTTGTAATTTAAAGCAATATTAGAAAGATTATATGACAGAGTTTTTTTCTTAAAACTTGAGCCTGCCCGCGACTGCCACCCCCTATCAATCTTAATACTTTTACATGACCAAACGCCTCTGCGGACGAGGGTAGTTGATTGTTACTGCATGGAAAGTCTTTTAAGACAACAAAAATTCCTTTATTGAACGAGCTGGTGTTTCATTCGGCAACCCATTTAGCAATGCTTTTGTTATATGTTAGCGAAAATATTGGATAAAACGTTAATATATTTGGGAGTTAAATACCTTGCACACTAAATTGCCTTATTACTTCAGTGAGATTTGTGCTCTCGCTGATTTGGAAATCTGCTCCAAGAAATGTGCCGTTCTGCGTTACATTCATTGACTTGACTAACTCTTCTTGAATATTTTCATTGCTTATTCCAGCGGAATCATTGAATGCTGCAACGTAATCAAAACCAACAGATCCTGGGCTGAAATCGTAAAAAGAGAAATCAGACTTTACTAGATATATAATGCAAGATTCGTGTCTTGACGTTTACCGCCAGAAACTTTTGTTCCTTACAAATGATACTTTGAAACTCGTGATCTTTTCGCCATTTGCGAAAGGATATTTTTGCCCGAAAATATGTGGTAACGGGATACTCTGTGGCGTAGCCAGCCTGACCTGACGATTTAGTCATGCTATGAAAATTTTATGTTATTATTATTATTCATTTATTGCTTTTATTCATTATTCATTATCATTATACATTTATTGCTTATTTCTTATTGCTTAGAAATTCATTAGCATCTAAATTGTCGGGCTGGCTGCGCCACTGGGGATCAGTAGCGTGAAAACCATAAATTTCTAAAGACATGCATGAATAATTATAATAACTCGAAATTTACGTATAGCGGGACAAAATCGTCAGGCTCGCTACTACGAACGTTTAAAGTGTATTAAAAATTGACAAATTAAAATATCCATACATCCTATATAAACGTCTTAATTGGCTAAATAGAGATTACTTCATGGTTGGCGAGTGCGTACGATTTTTATGCACGAGTTGTGAAGGATCGCAATACGAACGAGTGAGCGCAGCGAACGAGTGAGTTTGCGATCCTTCGCAACGAGTGCATAATAAAATCGTACAAACGAGCCAACCATGAAGTAATTTGTTTATTAAATGTGTATAGAGATCAATTTGACAACGACACGCTTTTAATATACCAAAACACAGCGAGCAACAAAATCGAAACTTTATGCATGAAAACATATTTACTATCGTTCAGTTTCTTTGTAATTTAGTTCAATAGAAGTTAGACATTCTTTCGGAAAGAATGTGCTGAATGTGAAAATATCTTGAATATGAGAATTATGTTTTGAATATCACTCCTATATTTCGACGCCATCTTGAAAGAAAATGTAAACAAATTGCCGCCAAAATGACATACGACAATTTTTCACGTGTGAAGACTATCGTACGTCCAATCAAAAGCCGTGTATGGCATTTTTTCACACGTGAAAAACATCGTACGTCCAATCAAATTGCATGAAATTAATTTGCACAGTGAAATACGATTTTTATTTCATCATTCTGCTGTGCATAAATCTCTATACACATATAATAAAGCTATTTTACAAATCTTAGTAAGAATATATCTTTGTGCCTGCATTCACTGATTAATTGGATTCTTTTGTTTAAAGTTGCGCTGCCATGCTTACATAAAATATACGGGGTGTCTCAAAAAACCCGAAAACTATTGAAATCACCCATAACAATGTCAGTTGTTAGAGTTTAATGCCTAAGAACTCTGTTGGGATAATATCACAATAAACACTCGTTGTTCCGCGGTCAGCTGTACTATTTTCTTTCGAAGCAATAACAAGGCTAATTTAAATGTAATCATATTCACAATTTCAACAAATATGTGTTTAGAATCATATATGAGTAGTGTTCGATATACCAAAGTATAGGGCTAATAAGCAGTGCTTGTTATACGAAACAAATTTGTAGTGAATAAAATCATATGAAGTAAACCAAGTTTATTGTAAATCAATTATGATTTTTGGCACTTCACTCGATGCAGGAATATTCTAGAGGTTTAAAGAGTCTTAATTTCGAGTGGTATTATACACACTGCAAATTCAACCATAGGTCCTCCGGCAGGAATCGAACCTACGCTTTTGCGATGCCGGTGCAATGCTCTTGTCAATGAGCTACAGAGGTAGCTGACAAGAGCAAGCGCGGTTAATGTGTATATGATGGTAATGCCGGAAATAGGTGAGGGTAAATCAATTATGATTTTTAAATCTTCCTGCATCGAGTGAAGTGCCAAAAATCATAATTGCGCTTGCTCTTGTCAGCTACCTCTGTAGCTCAGTGGCAAGAGCATTGAACCGGAGGACCTATAGTTGACCCATTTTTCAACGATATCATGTTTTATGATACGTAAAATCCGTTCAAAAAAACAGTCCCAAAAAAACTCAAAATTGAAATCGCACAATGTAATAATTAGAGTTTGAATACCTAGCCAAAAATGACCTTTTTTAACAAAATATTTATTACAATACAAAAATATGGAAAAAATTAATTTATAGACTACAACTCAATGACTACGACCTTCAACATGTCCCTCTTCTCTGGCAGATTTTACGTTATATTTTTGTAACTAGAATTTAATAACTTGTCTTTAATCCCCACTGTAAAAAAATTTAGGGTCATTCAAAATGCCGGTGATTTCAAAATTTTGTGTTTTTTTGTGACACCTTTACACCTTTTAGCTACGGCCGTGAACAAAGAGTTGAAGAAAATTTCAAAGGCTGTTAAAACTTACAATAGTCGTACAATGATGACTGCCTGAAAGGTAGAACGTAGCTTCGCTGTTCCCGTGTAGAGAGACGTAAGCTATACAAAGACAAAATATAAACTGTTTACATAATTATGCATACATTAATAATATTCTTGTTAATATTAATAACATTCTTGATATTTTGATGGTGAATCAATACATGATGAATTATCAATTTGCTTTCGGTCCGTTACCCTGGGGCTTATGCAGTGCAATGGTGAATATTGCACTGACACGGGCCCGGGTAAAAGATAGAAAGCGCTCTGCTTATATGGTGTTGTTCACAAATTGACGATTTTAGTAAAAAAAACTTTTTAGTATTTTTTTAAAAAAGGAAATTTCTCAAATGTAGCTATTAACATCATAATTATTTCGTTGTTCATGCATGACGTCGGTTCTTTGATTTTAACATCCTTTACAGGAAATTTTAATTGGTATAAACGCATTGCAAGGACCAAACTTAGCTATACCTCCAGCACTGTAAACCTTATAATCGATTACTTACAATCATGGGTTTAAACATTGTGTTATTTCGGAAAAGAGGCTAATGATCCGAATTCAGAACACTTTTTCTATTCACAGCACTTATAATGATATACTAGTCAAATAACTAAAGCATATAAGTCCAACTAACGATTGGAGGTACGAAATATGATGGATGATTCAACTAAAACGATTTTTAATTTTTTACAGTTTCGACATGAAGTGTTCAGACGCCATTGCCACTGCCAATTTTACTGAATATGTATATGAGTGTTGATGAATGGAATACAAAAACAAAAAATCGAAGCAAAAAGCACAAAGCGATTCCATGAATATTTATCAGAATGTCGTAGTTGTACATACCTCCTTTTTTAACCGTTGAATAATTTGAAAGTACTCCAAACTTTGCGTATTATTATAAGCAGGGATGTAGACGTAATTTATAATCACAAATCGACCTTCGACAGAGGCCTCAATATCTAAGAGGAAGAGAAGACGCATGAAAGTTGTTGTTTGATCGTTTAGGTGGGGTAGGACAGTCATGTACTGTAAAATTTTAATTGTATAATGTTATTAATGTAATGTTGAAATTACGGCGTGCTAATTGGCCGATTTATTTCAGTAATGATACATTTCGTTGATTATTACATTTTGTAATCATCGGCAAATACTGTATTATCATTGGCTAACAGGAGTGGGATTTGAGCGGCTCGTCCAACTTTATTAAAATTTTAAAACATCGACCGAAATGATATACCTACATCAGGTACTAATAAGTTATACAGGCATTGTAAAATCAACATTTCGTTTTCCAATACAAGATCTTTTCGTTGTCATAATGTATTTATATAGACTTTTGATCGCAAATCCCTTAAGGTGGATTTCTATTCAGTACAAAATGTCGCGTGATCGACAATTTAGGTCAATTTTCAATCCTGATATACAAACATAGAAATAATAGACATAGAATGCGTACTGATACCTCTTCCCTTACAAAATTTGTCTCCAAAGATGGCGGATTTATAAGGGCATTTTTCCTCGTCTCAGACTCCTGCGAGGAGTTTTTTGTGCACGGTCGCGACGAGCGAGATACAAATATGAGTGAGTTTAAGAGAAAAGCTTATTTTTGTTTTTGTCACGCACTGGAGCATCAATTGGTTTTGGTTTTGACTACATTGTTTCATGAATTGATTGATGGAGCTAGTGTGATAGCTGTTCCTAGCTTTCGATCAATCTTTTTTCAAGCGTACATAAGTCATAATACGGAAAAAATGGAATCCTGCTTCACTGTCGACATTATAACGCTGTCTTTTATAGTGGGAAAAATGAAAATTACCTACACAAAGACAAGGTATAACTTTTAAAATGTGGGGTACATAATTAACACTTGATCTCCTCTGGTACTGAGGTACGCTAAATGATGTTTTTGATTTTATTAAACTCGTTTTATGTGTTCTTATTTATTCACGAAATGCACGAGAAGCGAAATAAAATATAGTCATAGTCATTTCTCTTCCCACGGCTTCAATTATTTATGCAGAAATCGCTCGTTTTTACGTGAAAACCTGTTAAAAATCTATACAGAGTGATATGTTTTTCGTAGCTAGACAAAAAGGTTTTTAACCATTTATCGTTGCATCAAAGCAAGGTCATCGGACAAATAATCAAGTTCAAGCCAATTAACAATTTATGTAAACAAACTGTTGCATATAAAAAACGCGAAAATCCTCAAAAAACAAAGCACAGTTGAAAAATTCGCTAGACAATGGTAACTGACAACCTATTACAATAAACATTATTCTCTACCAACTATATTTCCTACATAACAATAAATATATAAGGCGATAGGCCGGTGGTTTTTCAGTTGTGTGCTCAACGGTGAAAATCGACTCTTTCTCGATTATCGCTTTTTCTGTTTTTCTTTCTGTTCTGCAACTTAACGCCGAACTGGGTTTGGCATTTTTAACCTCTGTGTGCTAATAATTGACTGTAAAATATGCTTTTACCCAAAATTAAAGTTTTGAATTAAATGTTTTTTTGAAAGATTTCTCACTCCTCGCGAGATTCAAAATGGCGCATTTATAAGGGCACAGCATGAAAAAATGTGGGACACGTATTCGTGATAAGTACGCATTCTATGTCTATTATTTTTATGTATACAAAGCACGCAAAATTTAAAACAACAATTCAAAATGGTTGCCATTGTCAGACGGATTGTATTCATTAAACTGTAGGTAAACTGGAACGCTAACTCCTGACAAATATCCCTATTTTAGCTTGAAGCGAAAATAGTTTTTCTGAGTTATGAGCTGAAATACTTGACGTCAGATGTTGGGCTGTATGTCAAATTAAAGCTATTGAAAAGTTACAATTTATTTGGAAATTTAAAGATTTAAACTACAGAGGAAGTATAATTTATATAAAAAAAACAATTACCAAACGGCAAAAACTCGAGAAATTTCCAATATTTTTTAGATATTTCCCTTTAAGCTAAACTCTCGAAATTTCTACACGAAATATAACTTTTTATTAAGTATTTCATCTCATAACTCAAATTATTCGTATTCGCTTGATTTAAATAAAAAAGCTGAATATATCTTCGATGAACGTGGAATATTTTCAAGAGGTTCAGACATTTCTGACGCTTGTAAACTGAAAGCATCAGGTAATTTGCAATCGATTTTTCAGGTGAAGCTTATCTTTGGAAATCAAACTTTGGTTGAAAGCTTCATTTTTAGGGCTGCCTTTGCAAACAACAACAAATTTGCCTTTTGGTAGTTCGCTGCTGTTACTCCTGTGTTTAGGAAAAAGTTTCTCAAATTATACACATTCAAGGTTACATCTGTTATTGTCTTGATATTTATTGTTTGGTTTGTAATATATATTGTTTTTAATGGTTTGCTTGTCTGAACTTTTTCCCGCACTGAAAATTAGCCAATCAAATCTCTCTACCCAAAACCAACGCGCCGCGTGCGGAAAGGTCCATTAGAAAAGCGATCGCAAAAAGTCGATCGCGTTACATTTTGCACCTAGTGAAAATACTCGTTAACCACGTGACGGAACGCGAGGTACTAATTCTGCCTAGATATTTTAATTACACCCGGGTATTGTGTCGCACAACGCACAGAACCAAAAGTTGTTTAAATTCAAATTTTATGAACAGTGTATGGTTGACATTAGATGGTCTAGTTGGTCGTTTTAGTTGATTAGGCGCATGGGCGAAATATGAACGGAAATTGTAATTAGTAGCACCTAGATTGGTTATTTTTGTATTACATTCAGAACCCCGGTGTCCATATCTCGTTATAAGGTAATGAAACTAAGAGGAATTGCAGGCACATGGAGCTGGCTGAGGTTGCCAACGATGTTATGCTTCAATGTACGCAAGACCTACCAGTACATTCTCCATCAATAATTTGCTCTCCTGGACTATTACAATAACAAAGGAATGCTCCAGGGTAGTTGACACATTTTTGACCTGCACCTGAACATTTTCGCGATGCTCCAACGCATTCGTTTATGTCTGCAAAGATAGAAATTAGAAATCCATTTAGCCTAATATTGTAGAAAAGCAGAATTAACTAAAAGTTGGCATCAAATGTGGTGTAACAACTCCCTAAAATAGACAAAGCACTTCTCGACGTTTCGACTCGAGGACCTTCGTCAGGAAAGTTAGTATTAGTATTTCAGGAGAGTTAGCTTTTCATACTAATTCTCTTGACGAAGGCCCTCGGTTGAAACGTCGAGATGTATTTTGTCTATTTTAGGCAGTTGTTATACCTCTGTCTATTGCTATGATTTCCCTAGCAACGCGACCCTGGGAAATCTTACACAGCAAAAACTCAATTTCATCCAGTAAACTGTTGCCATTGACGTTTTTTATTCTCAGTAGACATTATACTTGCTTTCCTATCGTTTTTAAAGTTAACGTTTTATCATTGTATACTTGTATTATTCTAATCCGTGAAGTTTTAAAATTTGTTCTCCCTTAGAGACCTTTTTTTTTCATTTTGACACTGATATAAAACCAAATCGCTTATTTACTGACATCTCAGGAAAAAAGTGTGTTTTTCTGATTCTCAACCGGTTACTGTTGCCCGAGGCGCACCACGGATTTTTTCCTTTACTTTTAAATCGACAAACTATAACGCTGCATTTGCTGCTGCTTTCCAGCGTTTCTGCACTGCATGTGACAGTTGTGAGTCCCAAGTGTACATCGTCAAGTGTGCATTCAGCAACATGAAAATAATAAAATTGAAGATAAACGACCGGCATTGCACTACCCTGATTATAAATGTTGCATGCTTTGACAATCCTAGTAGAATATTGAATTTTTCAACTGTTGTCGGTTTAATATCTCTTTAACAGTTATAATAATTTTAAATTTAACTGTTAACAGCTTATTATCTTCCTAAGCAGTTTATATTATATAGCTGCGATATATGTTCGTCAACATACTGAATTAAGCCTTTAAGGTCATAAATACTGAAAATTCGCACGTTTGGAGCAACTGTACATTATTCTAGAGCTACGATTACAATTTGGATGGCATATGAGAAATAAAGGAGAAAAAAGTGAGCAACAGTTAATATAACATAAAAACTAGAAATGAATGCATGCAGCAACCCCTCGCCTCGGTTGAACGAAATCAGTTAAGCATAGGGATGGTAACATGATTGTTAGAAAATTTATGTGGTTGGGGTTTTGGAGGGTACATCGTATAGAGAGAAAAAGAAATTGAGAGAAGTATGGAAATATTTTTCTGCACGTGGAAACACTGTAGTCATAGCAACTCGCGACGGCCGTATATTTTTAAAGAATCAAAGTTTAATTATTAATTACCATGAAATATAACATGAGACGTCTCATACAACTTCCGAAGTTTTATGTTACGCTTCGACCGGTTTTTGCACGGTTTTTTTCATTATGAAAACGAAGTTTATAAATGAAATTACATATTGTATATCATATAAAACATTCAGATTTATAGTGAAATACATTTGAAAATATTAACGTTGTGTTTACCACAAAAGAATGACTTTTTAAAGCTGTGCCGCATGAAATATTATCAAGTGGAAAATCTTCCAACTTCATTATACACTGTGAATTCGGTCGAAACTCGAAAATTTCGTCTTGTTATTTGTTAAACCGTGAAAAGTCCTTACCACATTCAAGTTTCCTTCTAATTTAATTAAAAATACGTATATTCCATATATATGAAAACATAAAGGAGTTATTTGCCGTAGCGAATAATAAGTTTATTGCTTGCGTGTATTATTCTTAGTTTATTTGTAGTTTGTAGATAACGTTATAGCTATATATGGTAGCGCACGCGTAGAGCAATGGAGGGAAACTCGTTTGTAAACTGGCCTATCTATAGATTTGAGTACAGGGAAACTTTGTGACGTTGTGGAAAACGTGCTCTCCTGATTTATTCCTAGCGGAATGAGAAAGTTCAAGACTATTCGCACTTTGCTACAGTTAAGTAATATTCCCCTCACGTGCATGGAGCATGTTTCACGTGCACAGTCAGCATACCTATATAAAGAGATCCGAAAGGCTCAAGGTCATTCTATATTTGTTTTTGTCGAAGCAATTTCGGAAGTTTTCACCCGACCCTCCCTCCCTTTCTCTAGGTTGTGAGCTACGATAATTTCTATGTAATTATGATGGTGGGGGCATTTTTTATCACCCCACCTTTTCTGTGCTGTACTAAAATACGAACATTGTAACAATTAGCTATAATTTGTTACTTTTGGTTTAATTAAATCGGCATGTGCTCTGGCACATTGCCATTATTTTATCCAAAAAGTGTCATTGTTTATTGCAGTTGCATGCCTTTAATTTGCCCAGAAAACAGAGCTCACCAGTCTCGGAAACCGCCGGCACTTCCTATAGGGTTTGTAGTTGAAACGGAAGCGATAAATTTAAAAATTTCATCAAAATTTTGCGAAATGACAGTTATTCACTGACGTTTGAAAATACAGATTTTTGTCTCGACCAATCAATCGCGCATAACGTAGAAGACCGTCCATGGCGTGAGGTCCATTGCATAATGGCGGACGATTTTGATTTCGCATTTGCACATCGTGGGTGTAAATATCCCAGCGGAATTAGTACCCTCGCACGGTGCTCCGCACCGGCTCGGGGATAAATGGGCAACAGGTGCTGGAGCAATTCATGTGCCAACGGTAGCAAAGTTGTATTGCAAATTGCGTACCTTCACACGTGGTTCCATTTCCTGTATAACCTACATTGCAGGTACAATTGAACGACCCATTGGTATTACTGCACGTTGCTTGACTGTGACAGGTGTGATTCCCAAGTGTGCATTCATCAACATCTTTAAAAGTAATGAATGATAGCTAAATATTGATGTAAACCGGTCACTTTCTTAACGCAATTTTTATGCCATATCGCTCTTACTATTTGGGAAAAAGGAAGTGAGTGGTGGTGATGACTATGAACGATTTAAATATGCAAAAAAGCTCCATTGACCGAAATGATATACTTACATCAGGTACTAATAAATAATACAGGTATTGAAAATCAACATTTCGTTTCCAATATAAAATCTTTTCGCTGTAATAATGTATCTATATAGACTTTGATCGGAAATATCCCCTAAGGTGGATTTCTTTTCAGTGCAAAATGTCGCGTGATCGACAATTTAGCACAATTTCCACTCCTGATACACAAAGCACGCGAAATTTAAAACAACAAGACGCCAGTTCTGGCGTTAACTCCGGCGCACGTGCCAGTCTTCAATATAAAGCTTCTAAACATAAACAATACAGTTCATATTCATTTAGATGCCTTGCGAGCCTAAATGTTCGATCGCGAAATTCAGAAGCACATCGTACTTAAAAAGTATAAAAGTTCAATTGTTCAAAAATGTAAATAAACCGCGTGACATACTCGCTTTGTCTTACACTTTGCCTTTGGAATTCGCACTTATATAGATATATTAAATCTTCAATCCTGTGCAAAATACGACGTGTCAACGCGCCCATACATGACCACATCTTGTTAAACGGAGAAATAGCAGCGATATTATTAAAATAGGACCAGAATCTACATGTATTAAATATATTCTTACCCCAATTCAAATCTAAACTTAATTGAACGGCATGAAAGAACGGTTTATTTGTTCCTCTTGGAGGAATTGCCGTCTCATGCGAGCGAAATCGAATCGCGCATCGGAAAATCAGCCAAAGCTGTGCACCACAACTCTTGGGAGATAAGACTGGGACGTAGATAAATAAGGTCACATACACATTTCAAATACTAGTATATTTCGCGCCATTACACACTTGCGACGACAAAAAATAAAAAAACAAACCGACCGCATTGCACTGCCCTGATTATAAATGTTGCTTTGACAATCTTTCAACAGCCTTTGAACATCCTTTTCACTTACGCGTTTTTTATACGCACGTACACGTACGAAAAGTTTTAAATGCTTTTAAATTTTTATTATTTAACATCTAGGTCAACAAATGCATAGTAAATTATACAGAAAACTAAGTTCCTTTGATTTATTCACTTAGTTTTTCAAAGGTAACAGGTAACTTTTACGTGGGTGTATGTGCGTATGAAAAATGCGTATGTGGAAAACAGCCTTGACGATACGATCGTACTATACGCCATGTAAATTTCATACTATTATAATTTTTCATTTCTTTAGAAATTTATTGTTTTCACAGTCAATGAACACTAAAATATCAGCATAGCGGAACAAATCGTGGCAACAAACTTGCTGGCAAACTGCGTTCATATAATTAGATATAAAATGAGCAACGGACTGTTAGCAATTTAGGCCGTATTCTGTGGCCGATTATCGTTCAGTTTCTCCCCCCCCCGGGCACTACTTGAAAACACTATAGAAAATTAGGACAAATTATAGAAAGTCTAATTTCACTTCTTTTCAACTTCAGAAACCTGCAGTTTTTGAGCATTTCATTTTCGAAAAATCAGTGAATTTGCATGTTTCGCAATACACCGACGCCATTTTGATTCAGGAAATGTTTCGAATACTTGGTGTAATATACGACATATATAGCAGATTCAGCAGTATTAAATGAAGTTTCTCGCATTTTTGCTGTGCAAGCAAGTTTCAACAAGGAAGCTTTGAGTGGAGTTTTACGAGGTTTTTCACAAATTTTCATAGTTTTTCAAAACTAAATTAGTCAGAGAAGACAACAATTAATCGAAAAAACATCCGACAATTTGCGATTTTTTTAAGGCATTCTGCTCTTGGAATTTACAAATAAAATAACTTGATTTACACGCATCAAAATCACCCAAGAGCGTTTTGTTTCTAGTCAATTTATGTATAAAATAACTCTTTTCCAGCATACCCTTTGTTTTTATATTAACTACTTTTTAAATATACATGTTTTCTCAACCAAACTATTTACAACCTCTCAGTTTTTTTGCCAAAGTTAATTACCAACGCCAACATCTATTTAATACGTGATTTGCAACGTACAACTACAGTACATGTTAAAATATTAAACACGCATACCAAAGTTGATATCAGCCTAATGTTTTAATGTTGCTGAGCCGGACACGAAAACCAGGAAAAACCTGTAACGTGTTCTCCCTCCCATGCTGCAGCAACGCTTTTGCAGGCTAAAAGCCAACACTTCTTTTTCTTCTTAGAATTAAATTTTGGCAATTCTTTGTAGTAATTATATTATATAACTTGATTAGAAACAAAACGCTCTTGCATGATTTTGATGCGTGTAAGCAAACTTGTGGGATGTTTATCCGATTAATTGTCTAAGTCTTCTCTGACTAATTTAGTTTTGAAAAGCTGTGAAAACTTCGTAAAACTCCACTCAAAGCTTCCTTGTTGAAACCTGCTTGGAGAGTAAAAATGCCTGAAACTTCGTTTAAATACCAGTATAAAACTGCTGAATCTGCTACATATGTTGTATATTACACCAAGTATCGCTCAAGCATTTTCTGAATCAAAATGGCGTGGATGTATTGCAAAACATGCAAATTCACTGATTTTTCGAAGATGAAATGCTCCAAAACTGCAGGTTTGTGAAGGTGAAAACAAGTGAAGTTATAGATAGACTTTCTATAATTTTTCCTAATTTTCTATCGTGTTTTCAAGTAGTACCCGAAGGAGGGCAACGAAAAGCGACTAAGCGACTTTTCGTGCCAGAGAAAACGGCCAAATTCATGTGCCAGCGGTAGCAAAGTTGTATTGCAATTTGCGTACCTTCACACGTGGTTCCATTTCCTGTATAGCCTTCCTTGCAGGTACAAGTGAACGACCCATTGGTATTACTGCACGTTGCCTGACTGTGACAGGTGTGATTCCCAAGTGCGCATTCATCAACATCTTTAAAAGTAATGAATAATAAATATCGATGTAAACCGGTCAGTTTCTTAACCGGAATACCTATATTCGGGGCAGAAAGTTAACTCATCAGGGTCAGGCCATGGTTAGTATTTAAGTGGTATTGGTATAATTACAAAGGTGAGTATTGAAAATTCTTGCATAATCATCTAAGCGGATTTTTCAAAATGGCGGCTAGTTGTTTTTGCCAAAGTGCAGAGAAAGAGAGACGTTATTTTTACAAAAATACTGTACCTGAAAGCACAAAAGAAGTGAAAAATTTAGGCATAAAATTGTTTTTAAGGTAAAAGGTACTTTGTAGAAAACTTTTTAACTTTATTTTGCAAAAACATTCTTTTCATTTGAATCGCCGTAAAACTGCCGAGGTATTTGCTTACGTTTGTATTTACTACAACAGACTTGTTTCTTTAAAATACTCAGGCTCGGTGAATATCGCTGAAAAAAACTTGACTTCGTCTTGGTTTTATTCAACGATTTTCATCCCGCTTTCGGCGAATAATTAAATTGTAAAGATGGTGTAGTTGTTCAGTAAATCTCCCTGCATGATGATGGAGATTTTTATATGCTCGATCGATGTGATCCCGCATCTGGATTTTGAGAGACAATGAGAAATATCTCGAATTTTTTTTTGCAATAATCATTTTTTCATCCATTCCTTGGTCTCCGTTACGGCGTACGACTTGTCGATTATAATTGGTTTGATTGCATGTCCAGGATGATCTCAGGTGGTGTGAACATATTGCGATGATTGTACTGGAGACGGAACATCCGTTTAGTGTTTAGACGATCTTGGGTAAGCGTAAGATGGTTCGTCTTCTAGTTCGTCTTTTAAAATGAAACTGACAGGTTCCGAAATAGCTTTTCTAAGTGCATGATTAGACTTCAAATAAGTAATTTTAGTATATAGCTTTATATGTTAATGGTTAAATAGTTAAAAACGTTTTTAAAAATTCTTGTAATATAGCTTGATATTATTGTAAAAATAATTTTTACTTGTAAATTTTTTTTGTAGCTAAAACACATTCTGAATTCATATCTATGCGTTGATGTGTTATTTAAGAAATGAAACGAAATGGAATGAGACAAAATGCTGCTGGCTGCTGCCAAGATAAAAGATAATCGACATAGACGCCAATGTCTTAGTTTGTCTCACGCTTTTTATTGGCGTATTAAGGAGTTGATCCAGTCGTTTTTGGACTTCTTGTAGGAACGACGGTAGCACTGAAGGTACAGGGAGCTTTTCGTTTGCCTCGGTTTTGTAGTGTTTGCGTAGGTCGCACGTGAACTCGTTCTCCGCGGACTCGCTTCCGGCTTCGGTCCGGCCAACGAAGAGAACACATAGCCAGCGACTAAGGCGGTGTAAGTGCGATTGCGAAACTTTATGTAAAGTATTTAGTATGCGAACTAGAGCCCAGTGAACACTGCGAACATTGCTAATCTTTAACGTTGTATTTGCGTAAACTATATTAATCGAGGTCTTTGTACCGTGTAGTAATGGAGGGATAAATCGGCAAGGCACATTTTATACTTGAGTAAGGTTATGTTTATGCTAAATTATCATTGTGTGTATTTATAGCAATTATATTTGCTTTGTAATTGTGATCTGAAATGACAGTTCAGCATTTTCATTTGCTATTTTTAACTAAAAAGTATTTTTAAAATATTATTTCCGTTGTATAACCTGTGCAGTTAAACCCGTCTCCGGTATACCCAGTATATTACATGTGCAGATATAAGATCCATCTGTGTTATTGCACGTAGCATTGGAATGACATGGGGCAGATGTTAGGCATATGTGCGATTGACATCTATGTTATATAATGGTTTTCAATTTGGTTTTCCCCTTCATTTTGAAGGCATTCGTATATCGTTTTTTGCAACAAATCTCGTTTCGGCCCTGCAGAACCCGGAAATCGTTAGTGCTAAACTTTCGAAAGAATTAGCGGCGAATCGCATTGCTGGGCCCTTTGACAATCCCCCTTTTCCCAATTTTCGAGTCTCTCCGTTAGGCGTTGTTCCTAAGAAAACTCCAGGGGAGTACCGTTTGATTCACTATTTGTCATTTCTGAACGGTGCTTCTGTTAACGATGGGATTGCCCCCGAGCATACCTCTGTGAACTATGCTCGTGTCGATGATGCAGCAGTTTCCATGATATGGCAGCTTGGGCGCGGCTGTTTTCTTGCGAAGACAGATATCAAAAGCGCATTTCGTATTATTCCCATACGCCCCGCCGATTACGATCTCTTGGGTATTTTTTGGCAAGGCAAATATTATTATGATCGAGTTATGCCTATGGGCTGTGCGTCGTCATGTCGCACTTTCGAGATGTTTAGCACTGCTATCGAATGGGTTGCTAAGACACACTTGTCAATCGCACATCTAATCCACATTCTCGATGATTATCTAATGGCCGCACCTACTTATCACCAATGTCGCATTGATCTTGTTCGCTTTTTGTCTCTCTGTAAACACGTAGGCGTGCCAATCGCTCCAGAAAAAACAATTCTTTCCTTTGCCGGCATTGAATTAGATACTTTGCACATGGAAGCCCGCTTACCTTTGGATAAAACTGACAAATGCAAGCAATATTGATATCGGCTTTTCTTTGTCGCAAAAAGGTCACATCACGCGAGATACAATCTTTAACCTGTTTACTCAATTTTGCTTGTTCAGTCGTTGTCCCTGGGCGGGCCTTTCTCCGACGTCTTATTGATTTAACTAAGGGCGTACGGTGTGCTCATCATTTCATTCGCCTAACTAAATCGGTAAAGGCTGATCTCGAAATTTGGCAGTCATTTTTAGCCAATTTTAATGGCCGATCGTTTTTTTCTCAATGACATGTGGCATGACTCTGCTAGCCTTAACCTGTACAACGATTCTGCGGCTAGCCTCGGCTATGGCGCGCTTTTTGGTTTTGAGTCGTGTTAGGGTGCCTGGCCCGACAATTGGAAAACTTTTAACATAACGATTTTGGAATTCTACCCAATCGTATTAAGCGTTCTTCTATGGGGAGACCAGATGCGTAACCAGCGTATAACTTTTTTCACCGATAATGCGGCATTGGTTGATATTATAAATAAGGCTACTTCTCGTGATGTGACTGTTATGGTGTTTGTTCGACGCCTGGTGCTGGCTTGTTTGCAATTTAATATTCTCTTTCGCGCTCGCCATGTAGCGGGGGTTACAAATGTTTTGGCTGACTCCTTATCTCGCTTGCAGGTTTCGAAGTTCAAACGGCTAGCTCCGGTGGGCGTTCGGCCAACACCGACAGTCATACCGCCTCACCTTCTCCCACACAATTGGCCGCTATTACCTCGCGGTTAATTCAATCTAGTTTGCAGCCTTCGTCAATCCCTACTATCGCAGGGCATGGAAACTCTACAATCAGTTTTCATCTGCAGTTTTTCAATCTGCTTCAGTCAAACTGCCCATATCGTCTTCAGACTTGGGTTTATTTATCGCATTGATGTTTCAGCTCCATTATGCAGCCTCGACCGCGAATACACATGTTTCTGCATTAGGTTATTGTCACCGTTTAACGGGCGTGAATGACCCTACAAAGGTATTTTGGGTTCTCGAAATGTTGAAAGGATATGGTAAGCTTGGCTCCGGTGTTGATGCACGCCTTCCAATCACTATTTCTATCCTCCGCACAATTTTGCAACAGACTTCTCTCGTTGCATCTAGTGAATATCGCGCACTTTTATTTAGGGCAATGTGTACGACAGCCTTTTTTGCCTTTTTGCGGGTTGGTGAAATAACGAGTTGCCCACGGTCTCCAGGCGTGCTTCAATTATCTCAAGTGGTTCACTTTGTTGATAATTTGGTAATATTTCCGGTTTGAAAATCAATTTTGCGAACTTCAAACATTCCTACAATCAACCTCGTGTTTCTCTTACACTTCATCGCCGTTCCGATATTTGCCCTGTGCAGACATTACTAGACTATTTTGCGCGTCACGGTTTATCCGATGGCCCACTATTTCGCACTCTCGATGGGCGCGCAGTAACACGCAGACTATTTACTGAGCATTTGGCATTTATTTTTCGTGCATGTGGTCTTGACCCTACTAAGTATAAGGGGCATAGTTTTCGAATTGGTGCAGCTACTTTCGCTGCGGAATGCGGTTTTTCTGACGCCCAAATTAGAGTAATGGGTAGGTGGAAATCCGACGCATTCCGCAAGTACATTCGTAGTCCGAACTTATCTTCGCGACCTATGTCGCATCCCATGTCGACATGAGTCATTTATTGCCGTGCCTGGCGGGGGTTGACCTTAACTGCACACTTCTTAGTTCGTATACTTATTTCGTTATATACCACATTAGTTGCAACTACGATAACTACGATGTGACTCATTGGTAATCGGGCGCAATGCTGATACAGGGGTAAAGCTAGCGCTCCTCAACCTCATGTCACCATTTCATATTAGCGACTCCGGTTGCAGATACTCGGCCGGTCAACGCAGGGGCACGACTGGTTGGAGGTCTGTACCTTTTCCTTACCGCGATTCTTATATGTGGGTTTCTTATATGCATGTTTTATATATTATTTGTTTTGCTGATTTTACAAGTCTGTCTGTGGATACCTTGTCATGACGGGGTGGGGTTTGTCTCCTTTACCCAAGGAGCCTTGTGGCGTTTAAATTAGCCCCACCTTTTCTGTGCAAATTGTTTAGTAATTGAATTTATTGTTTGTTGATTAATAATTAATTTGTTGTTAAGTAAAAATTAATTAATCGGCATGTGCGTTAGACAATTACGCACATTGCCAAAATTATTCCAACTCTGTGTCTGAGTTGTTTTTGTACGAGATCTAGAACACAGAAAACAGAGTTCGTCATGACAAGGTATCTTTTAGATATGAAGCTAATGAAGGGAAGCGATAAAGGAATTATTGGCATACCAATAAAGAATTTATTGCTTCCTGCACTTGAGACTTAAAGTAGATTAAATACTTTAGTTTGACGCGCAGGTAATTTCCCTGGAATTCTGATGACATATAGGTAACGCGTGGGAGAGCGGAGATGAGGGTCAGTATAGATAAAGAGCAGAATGTCCTGCCAATAGACCTTTGAGGTGCTTACATCATGTCGGTCTCGAACAATGAATCGCAATGCAATCTGGGAAACAAGTGGGACAAAATTGTATAGCTAGAAAACTGTGTGACGTAAGCACTTCAGAAGGCTATTCATTCTGCTCCTCGCTTCGACAAAGTAATTATGTAAAGGTAGACTAGAAATACATGCATGCATCAACCCCTCGCTATTTTGAACCAAGTACAAAAATTCTTGAGTTAACCTGACCTAAACTTATTTTATGAAATGACACAAGACTCAAATCAGTCTTATTATATTTTACCAAGTATATTATAGCTAATGTTTCATTCATTCAATACAAAAATAATCACATAAAATCTAGTGTAGACATTTCCCATTCAATTTTGCTGCATTACACCATGCCAGCAATTAGGTGACGGTTAAAATCGAAGTTTAAAACGATTAAAACAGTACAAAATCTTCACAGACAAAGAAAAAAACTTCAAATGTTATTTTATTCTGTACATGCAGTCGACGCCGGCGGCTAAAAGCTTTATACTTTATGAATATTGTGTGTATTTTTCATACCAAAATTCAAATTACACTTTCAAAAACACTTTTTGAAGTTAAAGCAAAGGTGTAATAGCCTTTCACAGGTTTATGCGTTTGCATAGACAGCTGAAAATTTAACAAATAAACAGCATACAAAGCTGAAAAGCATACAAATACAGCTCATCCTTACCGCGAAACAAATACGAAATAAACAAAGTAAACACGTAGTACCCCTTGTCTTTGAAAACATTTATAAGCTTGCAGATTATGAATTATTCCTCTTACACGGCTTTGTCTTAAATGTATATACGTTCATCTTTGCTATCTGTCATGCTTAATCATATATCTTGTTTCATCTCGTTTTACCTTCTTTGCACAAAGTTTATGAAACGCTTTTACAAAAATGTTTACGAAATGACCGTTAAATTGCTGACGTTCTCATTGAAATACAAACTTTCTGTTTTAGATAATCAGAACGTTCGTTGATTACCAGACGTTACTAGCGCATGCGCATAACTTACAAAACCACCCAACGTCGACCGTCCATGACAAAGAATTTGGAAAACTTTGGATTCGCCTATGTTCTACCGGGTTCCGGGTGTAATTCCTAATCTCCGAGCGGAATTAGTACCCTCGCTGGCGCTCAGCGCCCGCTCGGGGATTAGTATATTCGGTAGGGCGTTTAAATTAGCCCCACCTTTTCTGTGCGAATTGTTTAGTAATTGAATTTATTGTTTCTTGATTAATAATTAATTTGTTGTTAAATAAAAATTAATAAATCGGCATGTGCGTTAGACAATTACGCACATTGCCAAAATTATTTCAACTCTGTGTCTGAGTTGTTTTTGTGCGAGATCTAGAACACAGAAAACAGAGCTCGTCATGACAAGGTATCTTTTAGATATGAAGCTAATGAAGGGAAGCGACAAATAATTTTATGCCGATATTCTGTGTTCATCTTACCTGTACAGTTGTAACCATTGCCCTCATAGCCCATGTTACAAGTACAATTATATGAACCATCAGAATTGGTACAATTTGCATTTACATCACAAGGATTTCTTTCACATTCATTGATATCTAGAAAGATGTTACAGATGACGTTCGGGAGGATTAAATTCAGTTTAATTTGGATAATCCCTACAAATCTCTTTGCACTTTTCCCAAAAATGACTTTTTTAAATAATTATTAATCAGCTGAAAATATGGCGCGGTATAAACAAATGCAAATGAAAAAAGAATGTAAATTCCTCTTTCCTTCTTTAACGTCGGCGCATTGGAAAACAAAGTCTAATGAATGTACAAATAATAAAACTACTGGAGAAAACAAGGAAATTAAAGTAATCCTGTGGTCTATGTAACTGTCGGGGAAACAGGAGTAGAAATATCGCACAGGTTCAGATATTGGCTTTCCGATAGGGAACCAGAGAGAAATATATCTTGACAATGGATAAAACAAATAATGTTGAATATGCGGTTATTCCTATTTTTACGTTACCTGTGCAGTTGTAACCATTGCCCTCATAGCCCATGTGACAAGTACAATTATATGAACCATCAATATTGATACAATTTGCATTTACATCACAAGGATATGTTTCACATAAATTGATATCTAGAAATATATTACAGACGACGTTCGCAAGGATTACATTGAGTTTAATTCTTATAATCTGTACACATTTTTTTGCACTTTTCCCGAAGATTTTTTTTATATAATTATTAAGAGGCTGAATATATGCATGGCATGGTGAACATATACAAACGAAAGAAGAGTGTAAAATCCTCTTTCCTTCTCTAACTTAGGTAGGTTGGATAATTCATGTGCAAATAATAGAACTACACGATCAAACAAAGGAATTAAAGTAATCATGTGAGCAAGGTAGCTGTCCTCGAAACAGCAGTTGGAATATCACTGCGTTGAGATTTTGGCTTAGGGAAAGAAAACAAGGGAAAAATATATTCTTTAAAAAGGACATAACAAATAGTTTTAATAAACGGATAATTTATAATATTTACGTTACCTGTACAGTTGTAACCATTGCCCTCATAGCCCATGCGACAAGTACAATTATACGAACCATCAATATTAGTGCAATTTGCATTTACATTACACGGATTTGTTTGACATTCATTGATATCTAGAAATATATTACAGACGACGTTCGCAAGGATAACATTAAGTTTAATTCTTATAATCCGTACAAATTTTTTTTGCACTTTTCCCCAAGATCTTTTTGGATAATTATTAAGAGGCTGAGTATATGCATGGCGTGGTGAACAATTACAAATGAAAGAATGTAAAATCCTCTTTCCTTCTTTAACTTAGGTAGGTTGGATAATTCATGTGCAAATAATACAACTACAAGTTAAAACAAAGGAATTAAAGTAATCATGTGAGCAAGGTAGCTGTCCTGGAAACAGCAGTTGGAATATCACTGCACTGAGATTTTGGCTTAGCGAAAGAAAACAAGGGAAAAATATATTTTTTACAATTGACATAACAAATAGTTTTTAATAAACGGATATTCTATAACATTTACGTTACCTGTACAGTTGTAACCATTCCCCTCATAGCCCATGTGACAAGTACAATTATATGAACCTTCAGTGTTGGTACAATTTGCATTTGCATTACAAGGATTTGTTTGACATTCATTGATATCTAGAAACATAGTACAGATGACGTTGGCAAGGACAACATTGAGTTTGATTTTGATAATCTGTACAAATCTTTTTGTACTTTTCTCGAAAATAAAATATTTCAAATAATAATTAACAAGTGAGTATATGGTATCGTGAACAATTCCAAATGAAAAAGAATCTAAAATCCTCTTTCAATCTTCAACTTACAGGCATACTGGAAATAAAAATACATTTTTAATGTGCATATAACAAATAATTGCGATAGTCTGTCTTCATCTTACCTGTACAGTTGTAACCATTTCCCTCATAGCCCATGTTACAAGTACAATTATATGAACCATCAGAATTGGTACAATTTGCATTTACATCACAAGGATTTTTTTGACATTCATTGATATCTAGAAAGACGTTACAGATGACGTTCGGAAGGATTAAATTCAGTTTAATTTTGATAATCCCTACAAATCTCTTTGCACTTTTCCCAAAAATGACTTTTTTAAATAATTATTAATCAGCTGAAAATATGGCGCGGTATAAACAAATGCAAATGAAAAAAGAATGTAAATTCCTGTTTCCTTCTTTAACGTAGGCGCATTGGAAAAAAAAGTCTAATGAATGTACAAATAAAAAGACTACAGGAGAAAACAAGGAAATTAAAGTAATCTGTGGTCTATGTAACTGTCGGGGAAACAGGAGTAGAAATATCGCACAGGTTCAGATGTTGGCTTTGCGATAGGGAACCAGAGAGAAATATATCTTGACAATGGATAAAACAAATAATGTTGAATATGCGGTTTTTTCTATTTTTACGTTACCTGTGCAGTTGTAACCATTGCCCTCATAGCCCATGTGACAAGTACAATTATATGAACCATCAATATTGGTACAATTTGCATTCACATCACAAGGATTTGTTTCACATTTATTCATAGCTAGAAATATATTACAGACGACGTTCGCAAGGATTACATTGAGTTTAATTCTTATAATTTGTACACATTTTTTGCACTTTTCCCGAAGATTTTTTTTATAATTATTAAGAGGCTGAATATATGCATGGCATGGTGAACATATACAAACGAAAGAAGAGTGTAAAATCCTCTTTCCTTCTCTAACTTAGGTAGGTTGGATAATTCATGTGCAAATAATAGAACTACACGATCAAACAAAGGAATTAAAGTAATCATGTGAGCAAGGTAGCTGTCCTCGAAACAGCAGTTGGAATATCACTGCGTTGAGATTTTGGCTTAGGGAAAGAAAACAAGGGAAAAATATATTTTTAAAAAGGACATAACAAATAGTTTTAATAAACGGATAATTTATAATATTTACGTTACCTGTACAGTTGTAACCATTGCCCTCATAGCCCATGCGACAAGTACAATTATACGAACCATCAATATTAGTGCAATTTGCATTTACATTACACGGATTTGTTTGACATTCATTGATATCTAGAAATATATTACAGACGACGTTCGCAAGGATAACATTAAGTTTAATTCTTATAATCCGTACAAATTTTTTTTGCACTTTTCCCCAAGATCTTTTTGGATAATTATTAAGAGGCTGAGTATATGCATGGCGTGGTGAACAATTACAAATGAAAGAATGTAAAATCCTCTTTCCTTCTTTAACTTAGGTAGGTTGGATAATTCATGTGCAAATAATACAACCAAAGTTAAAACAAAGGAATTAAAGTAATCATGTGAGCAAGGTAGCTGTCCTGGAAACAGCAGTTGGAATATCACTGCACTGAGATTTTGGCTTAGCGAAAGAAAACAAGGGGAAAATATATTTTTTACAATTGACATAACAAATAGTTTTTAATAAACGGATATTCTATAACATTTACGTTACCTGTACAGTTGTAACCATTCCCCTCATAGCCCATGTGACAAGTACAATTATATGAACCTTCAGTGTTGGTACAATTTGCATTTGCATTACAAGGATTTGTTTGACATTCATTGATATCTAGAAACATAGTACAGATGACGTTGGCAAGGACAACATTGAGTTTGATTTTGATAATCTGTACAAATCTTTTTGTACTTTTCTCGAAAATAAAATATTTATCAAATAATAATTAACAAGTGAGTATATGGTATCGTGAACAATTCCAAATGAAAAGAATCTAAAATCCTCTTTCAATCTTCAACTTACAGGCATACTGGAAATAAAAATACATTTTGACTGTGCATAGAACAAATAATTGCGATAGTCTGTCTTCATCTTACCTGTACAGTTGTAACCATTTCCCTCATAGCCCATGTTACAAGTACAATTATATGAACCATCAGAATTGGTACAATTTGCATTTACATCACAAGGATTTTTTGACATTCATTGATATCTAGAAAGACGTTACAGATGACGTTCGGAAGGATTAAATTCAGTTTAATTTTGATAATCCCTACAAATCTCTTTGCACTTTTCCCAAAAATGACTTTTTTAAATAATTATTAATCAGCTGAAAATATGGCGCGGTATAAACAAATGCAAATGAAAAAAGAATGTAAATTCCTGTTTCCTTCTTTAACGTAGGCGCATTGGAAAAAAAAGTCTAATGAATGTACAAATAAAAAGACTACAGGAGAAAACAAGGAAATTAAAGTAATCTGTGGTCTATGTAACTGTCGGGGAAACAGGAGTAGAAATATCGCACAGGTTCAGATGTTGGCTTTGCGATAGGGAACCAGAGAGAAATATATCTTGACAATGGATAAAACAAATAATGTTGAATATGCGGTTTTTTCTATTTTTACGTTACCTGTGCAGTTGTAACCATTGCCCTCATAGCCCATGTGACAAGTACAATTATATGAACCATCAATATTGGTACAATTTGCATTCACATCACAAGGATTTGTTTCACATTTATTCATAGCTAGAAATATATTACAGACGACGTTCGCAAGGATTACATTGAGTTTAATTCTTATAATTTGTACACATTTTTTGCACTTTTCCCGAAGATTTTTTTTATTAATTATTAAGAGGCTGAATATATGCATGGCATGGTGAACATATACAAACGAAAGAAGAGTGTAAAATCCTCTTTCCTTCTCTAACTTAGGTAGGTTGGATAATTCATGTGCAAATAAGAACTACACGATCAAACAAAGGAATTAAAGTAATCATGTGAGCAAGGTAGCTGTCCTCGAAACAGCAGTTGGAATATCACTGCGTTGAGATTTTGGCTTAGGGAAAGAAAACAAGGGAAAAATATATTCTTTAAAAAGGACATAACAAATAGTTTTAATAAACGGATAATTTATAATATTTACGTTACCTGTACAGTTGTAACCATTGCCCTCATAGCCCATGCGACAAGTACAATTATACGAACCATCAATATTAGTGCAATTTGCATTTACATTACACGGATTTGTTTGACATTCATTGATATCTAGAAATATATACAGACGACGTTCGCAAGGATAACATTAAGTTTAATTCTTATAATCCGTACAAATTTTTTTTGCACTTTTCCCCAAGATCTTTTTGGATAATTATTAAGAGGCTGAGTATATGCATGGCGTGGTGAACAATTACAAATGAAAGAATGTAAAATCCTCTTTCCTTCTTTAACTTAGGTAGGTTGGATAATTCATGTGCAAATAATACAACCACAAGTTAAAACAAAGGAATTAAAGTAATCATGTGAGCAAGGTAGCTGTCCTGGAAACAGCAGTTGGAATATCACTGCACTGAGATTTTGGCTTAGCGAAAGAAAACAAGGGGAAAATATATTTTTTACAATTGACATAACAAATAGTTTTTAATAAACGGATATTCTATAACATTTACGTTACCTGTACAGTTGTAACCATTCCCCTCATAGCCCATGTGACAAGTACAATTATATGAACCTTCAGTGTTGGTACAATTTGCATTTGCATTACAAGGATTTGTTTGACATTCATTGATATCTAGAAACATAGTACAGATGACGTTGGCAAGGACAACATTGAGTTTGATTTTGATAATCTGTACAAATCTTTTTGTACTTTTCTCGAAAATAAAATATTTTATCAAATAATAATTAACAAGTGAGTATATGGTATCGTGAACAATTCCAAATGAAATAGAATCTAAAATCCTCTTTCAATCTTCAACTTACAGGCATACTCGAAATAAAAATACATTTTGACTGTGCATAGAACAAATAATTGCAATAGTCTGTCTTCATCTTACCTGTACAGTTGTAACCATTTCCCTCATAGCCCATGTTACAAGTACAATTATATGAACCATCAGAATTGATACAATTTGCATTTACATCACAAGGATTTTTTTGACATTCATTGATATCTAGAAAGACGTTACAGATGACGTTCGGAAGGATTAAATTCAGTTTAATTTTGATAATCCCTACAAATCTCTTTGCACTTTTCCCAAAAATGACTTTTTTAAATAATTATTAATCAGCTGAAAATATGGCGCGGTATAAACAAATGCAAATGAAAAAAGAATGTAAATTCCTCTTTCCTTCTTTAACGTAGGCGCATTGGAAAAAAAGTCTAATGAATGTACAAATAAAAAGACTACAGGAGAAAACAAGGAAATTAAAGTAATCTGTGGTCTATGTAACTGTCGGGGAAACAGGAGTAGAAATATCGCACAGGTTCAGATGTTGGCTTTGCGATAGGGAACCAGAGAGAAATATATCTTGACAATGGATAAAACAAATAATGTTGAATATGCGGTTTTTTCTATTTTTACGTTACCTGTGCAGTTGTAACCATTGCCCTCATAGCCCATGTGACAAGTACAATTATATGAACCATCAATATTGGTACAATTTGCATTCACATCACAAGGATTTGTTTCACATTTATTCATAGCTAGAAATATATTACAGACGACGTTCGCAAGGATTACATTGAGTTTAATTCTTATAATTTGTACACATTTTTTGCACTTTTCCCGAAGATTTTTTATATAATTATTAAGAGGCTGAATATATGCATGGCATGGTGAACATATACAAACGAAAGAAGAGTGTAAAATCCTCTTTCCTTCTCTAACTTAGGTAGGTTGGATAATTCATGTGCAAATAATAGAACTACACGATCAAACAAAGGAATTAAAGTAATCATGTGAGCAAGGTAGCTGTCCTCGAAACAGCAGTTGGAATATCACTGCGTTGAGATTTTGGCTTAGGGAAAGAAAACAAGGGAAAAATATATTCTTTAAAAAGGACATAACAAATAGTTTTAATAAACGGATAATTTATAATATTTACGTTACCTGTACAGTTGGTAACCATTGCCCTCATAGCCCATGCGACAAGTACAATTATACGAACCATCAATATTAGTGCAATTTGCATTTACATTACACGGATTTGTTTGACATTCATTGATATCTAGAAATATATTACAGACGACGTTCGCAAGGATAACATTAAGTTTAATTCTTATAATCCGTACAAATTTTTTTTGCACTTTTCCCCAAGATCTTTTTGGATAATTATTAAGAGGCTGAGTATATGCATGGCGTGGTGAACAATTACAAATGAAAGAATGTAAAATCCTCTTTCCTTCTTTAACTTAGGTAGGTTGGATAATTCATGTGCAAATAATACAACACAAGTTAAAACAAAGGAATTAAAGTAATCATGTGAGCAAGGTAGCTGTCCTGGAAACAGCAGTTGGAATATCACTGCACTGAGATTTTGGCTTAGCGAAAGAAAACAAGGGGAAAATATATTTTTTACAATTGACATAACAAATAGTTTTTAATAAACGGATATTCTATAACATTTACGTTACCTGTACAGTTGTAACCATTCCCCTCATAGCCCATGTGACAAGTACAATTATATGAACCTTCAGTGTTGGTACAATTTGCATTTGCATTACAAGGATTTGTTTGACATTCATTGATATCTAGAAACATAGTACAGATGACGTTGGCAAGGACAACATTGAGTTTGATTTTGATAATCTGTACAAATCTTTTTGTACTTTTCTCGAAAATAAAATATTTTATCAAATAATAATTAACAAGTGAGTATATGGTATCGTGAACAATTCCAAATGAAAAAGAATCTAAAATCCTCTTTCAATCTTCAACTTACAGGCATACTGGAAATAAAAATACATTTTGACTGTGCATAGAACAAATAATTGCGATAGTCTGTCTTCATCTTACCTGTACAGTTGTAACCATTTCCCTCATAGCCCATGTTACAAGTACAATTATATGAACCATCAGAATTGGTACAATTTGCATTTACATCACAAGGATTTTTTGACATTCATTGATATCTAGAAAGACGTTACAGATGACGTTCGGAAGGATTAAATTCAGTTTAATTTTGATAATCCCTACAAATCTCTTTGCACTTTTCCCAAAAATGACTTTTTTAAATAATTATTAATCAGCTGAAAATATGGCGCGGTATAAACAAATGCAAATGAAAAAAGAATGTAAATTCCTGTTTCCTTCTTTAACGTAGGCGCATTGGAAAAAAAAGTCTAATGAATGTACAAATAAAAAGACTACAGGAGAAAACAAGGAAATTAAAGTAATCTGTGGTCTATGTAACTGCCGGGGAAACAGGAGTAGAAATATCGCACAGGTTCAGATGTTGGCTTTGCGATAGGGAACCAGAGAGAAATATATCTTGACAATGGATAAAACAAATAATGTTGAATATGCGGTTTTTTCTATTTTTACGTTACCTGTGCAGTTGTAACCATTGCCCTCATAGCCCATGTGACAAGTACAATTATATGAACCATCAATATTGGTACAATTTGCATTCACATCACAAGGATTTGTTTCACATTTATTCATAGCTAGAAATATATTACAGACGACGTTCGCAAGGATTACATTGAGTTTAATTCTTATAATTTGTACACATTTTTTTGCACTTTTCCCGAAGATTTTTTCATATAATTATTAAGAGGCTGAGTATATGTATGGCATGGTGAATATATACAAACGAAAGAAGAGTGTAAAATCCTCTTTCCTTCTCAAACTTAGGTAGGTTGGATAATTCATTTGCAAATAGTAGAACTACAGGATCAAACAAAGGAATTAAAGTAATCATGTGAGCAAGGTATAGCTGTCCTCGAAACAGCAGTTGGAATATCACTGCGTTGAGATTTTGGCTTAGCGAAAGAAAACAAGGGAAAAATATATTCTTTAAAATGGACATAACAAATAGTTTTAATAAACGGATAATTTATAATATTTACGTTACCTGTACAGTTGTAACCATTGCCCTCATAGCCCATGTGACAAGTACAATTATACGAACCATCAATATTAGTGCAATTTGCATTTACATTACACGGATTTGTTTGACATTCATTGATATCTAGAAATATATTACAGACGACGTTCGCAAGGATAACATTAAGTTTAATTCTTATAATCCGTACAAATTTTTTTTGCACTTTTCCCCAAGATCTTTTTGGATAATTATTAAGAGGCTGAGTATATGCATGGCGTGGTGAACAATTACAAATGAAAGAATGTAAAATCCTCTTTCCTTCTTTAACTTAGGTAGGTTGGATAATTCATGTGCAAATAATACAACTACAAGTTAAAACAAAGGAATTAAAGTAATCATGTGAGCAAGGTAGCTGTCCTGGAAACAGCAGTTGGAATATCACTGCACTGAGATTTTGGCTTAGCGAAAGAAAACAAGGGGAAAAATTTTTTACAATTGACATAACAAATAGTTTTTAATAAACGGATATTCTATAACATTTACGTTACCTGTACAGTTGTAACCATTCCCCTCATAGCCCATGTGACAAGTACAATTATATGAACCTTCAGTGTTGGTACAATTTGCATTTGCATTACAAGGATTTGTTTGACATTCATTGATATCTAGAAACATAGTACAGATGACGTTGGCAAGGACAACATTGAGTTTGATTTTGATAATCTGTACAAATCTTTTTGTACTTTTCTCGAAAATAAAATATTTTATCAAATAATAATTAACAAGTGAGTATATGGTATCGTGAACAATTCCAAATGAAAAAGAATCTAAAATCCTCTTTCAATCTTCAACTTACAGGCATACTGGAAATAAAAATACATTTTGACTGTGCATAGAACAAATAATTGCGATAGTCTGTCTTCATCTTACCTGTACAGTTGTAACCATTTCCCTCATAGCCCATGTTACAAGTACAATTATATGAACCATCAGAATTGGTACAATTTGCATTTACATCACAAGGATTTTTTTGACATTCATTGATATCTAGAAAGACGTTACAGATGACGTTCGGAAGGATTAAATTCAGTTTAATTTTGATAATCCCTACAAATCTCTTTGCACTTTTCCCAAAAATGACTTTTTTAAATAATTATTAATCAGCTGAAAATATGGCGCGGTATAAACAAATGCAAATGAAAAAAGAATGTAAATTCCTGTTTCCTCTTTAACGTAGGCGCATTGGAAAAAAAAGTCTAATGAATGTACAAATAAAAAGACTACAGGAGAAAACAAGGAAATTAAAGTAATCTGTGGTCTATGTAACTGTCGGGGAAACAGGAGTAGAAATATCGCACAGGTTCAGATGTTGGCTTTGCGATAGGGAACCAGAGAGAAATATATCTTGACAATGGATAAAACAAATAATGTTGAATATGCGGTTTTTTCTATTTTTACGTTACCTGTGCAGTTGTAACCATTGCCCTCATAGCCCATGTGACAAGTACAATTATATGAACCATCAATATTGGTACAATTTGCATTCACATCACAAGGATTTGTTTCACATTTATTCATAGCTAGAAATATATTACAGACGACGTTCGCAAGGATTACATTGAGTTTAATTCTTATAATTTGTACACATTTTTTGCACTTTCCCGAAGATTTTTTTATATAATTATTAAGAGGCTGAATATATGCATGGCATGGTGAACATATACAAACGAAAGAAGAGTGTAAAATCCTCTTTCCTTCTCTAACTTAGGTAGGTTGGATAATTCATGTGCAAATAATAGAACTACACGATCAAACAAAGGAATTAAAGTAATCATGTGAGCAAGGTAGCTGTCCTCGAAACAGCAGTTGGAATATCACTGCGTTGAGATTTTGGCTTAGGGAAAGAAAACAAGGGAAAAATATATTCTTTAAAAAGGACATAACAAATAGTTTTAATAAACGGATAATTTATAATATTTACGTTACCTGTACAGTTGTAACCATTGCCCTCATAGCCCATGCGACAAGTACAATTATACGAACCATCAATATTAGTGCAATTTGCATTTACATTACACGGATTTGTTTGACATTCATTGATATCTAGAAATATATTACAGACGACGTTCGCAAGGATAACATTAAGTTTAATTCTTATAATCCGTACAAATTTTTTTTGCACTTTTCCCCAAGATCTTTTTGGATAATTATTAAGAGGCTGAGTATATGCATGGCGTGGTGAACAATTACAAATGAAAGAATGTAAAATCCTCTTTCCTTCTTTAACTTAGGTAGGTTGGATAATTCATGTGCAAATAATACAAACAAGTTAAAACAAAGGAATTAAAGTAATCATGTGAGCAAGGTAGCTGTCCTGGAAACAGCAGTTGGAATATCACTGCACTGAGATTTTGGCTTAGCGAAAGAAAACAAGGGGAAAATATATTTTTTACAATTGACATAACAAATAGTTTTTAATAAACGGATATTCTATAACATTTACGTTACCTGTACAGTTGTAACCATTCCCCTCATAGCCCATGTGACAAGTACAATTATATGAACCTTCAGTGTTGGTACAATTTGCATTTGCATTACAAGGATTTGTTTGACATTCATTGATATCTAGAAACATAGTACAGATGACGTTGGCAAGGACAACATTGAGTTTGATTTTGATAATCTGTACAAATCTTTTTGTACTTTTCTCGAAAATAAAATATTTTATCAAATAATAATTAACAAGTGAGTATATGGTATCGTGAACAATTCCAAATGAAAAAGAATCTAAAATCCTCTTTCAATCTTCAACTTACAGGCATACTGGAAATAAAAATACTTTGACTGTGCATAGAACAAATAATTGCGATAGTCTGTCTTCATCTTACCTGTACAGTTGTAACCATTTCCCTCATAGCCCATGTTACAAGTACAATTATATGAACCATCAGAATTGGTACAATTTGCATTTACATCACAAGGATTTTTTTGACATTCATTGATATCTAGAAAGACGTTACAGATGACGTTCGGAAGGATTAAATTCAGTTTAATTTTGATAATCCCTACAAATCTCTTTGCACTTTTCCCAAAAATGACTTTTTTAAATAATTATTAATCAGCTGAAAATATGGCGCGGTATAAACAAATGCAAATGAAAAAAGAATGTAAATTCCTCTTTCCTTCTTTAACGTAGGCGCATTGGAAAAAAAAGTCTAATGAATGTACAAATAAAAAGACTACAGGAGAAAACAAGGAAATTAAAGTAATCTGTGGTCTATGTAACTGTCGGGGAAACAGGAGTAGAAATATCGCACAGGTTCAGATGTTGGCTTTGCGATAGGGAACCAGAGAGAAATATATCTTGACAATGGATAAAAAAATAATGTTGAATATGCGGTTTTTTCTATTTTTACGTTACCTGTGCAGTTGTAACCATTGCCCTCATAGCCCATGTGACAAGTACAATTATATGAACCATCAATATTGGTACAATTTGCATTCACATCACAAGGATTTGTTTCACATTTATTCATAGCTAGAATATATTACAGACGACGTTCGCAAGGATTACATTGAGTTTAATTCTTATAATTTGTACACATTTCTTTGCACTTTTCCCGAAGATTTTTTTATATAATTATTAAGAGGCTGAATATATGCATGGCATGGTGAACATATACAAACGAAAGAAGAGTGTAAAATCCTCTTTCCTTCTCTAACTTAGGTAGGTTGGATAATTCATGTGCAAATAATAGAACTACACGATCAAACAAAGGAATTAAAGTAATCATGTGAGCAAGGTAGCTGTCCTCGAAACAGCAGTTGGAATATCACTGCGTTGAGATTTTGGCTTAGGGAAAGAAAACAAGGGAAAAATATATTCTTTAAAAGGACATAACAAATAGTTTTAATAAACGGATAATTTATAATATTTACGTTACCTGTACAGTTGTAACCATTGCCCTCATAGCCCATGCGACAAGTACAATTATACGAACCATCAATATTAGTGCAATTTGCATTTACATTACACGGATTTGTTTGACATTCATTGATATCTAGAAATATATTACAGACGACGTTCGCAAGGATAACATTAAGTTTAATTCTTATAATCCGTACAAATTTTTTTGCACTTTTCCCCAAGATCTTTTTGGATAATTATTAAGAGGCTGAGTATATGCATGGCGTGGTGAACAATTACAAATGAAAGAATGTAAATCCTCTTTCCTTCTTTAACTTAGGTAGGTTGGATAATTCATGTGCAAATAATACAACCACAAGTTAAAACAAAGGAATTAAAGTAATCATGTGAGCAAGGTAGCTGTCCTGGAAACAGCAGTTGGAATATCACTGCACTGAGATTTTGGCTTAGCGAAAGAAAACAAGGGGAAAATATATTTTTTACAATTGACATAACAAATAGTTTTTAATAAACGGATATTCTATAACATTTACGTTACCTGTACAGTTGTAACCATTCCCCTCATAGCCCATGTGACAAGTACAATTATATGAACCTTCAGTGTTGGTACAATTTGCATTTGCATTACAAGGATTTGTTTGACATTCATTGATATCTAGAAACATAGTACAGATGACGTTGGCAAGGAACATTGAGTTTGATTTTGATAATCTGTACAAATCTTTTTGTACTTTTCTCGAAAATAAATATTTTATCAAATAATAATTAACAAGTGAGTATATGGTATCGTGAACAATTCCAAATGAAAAAGAATCTAAAATCCTCTTTCAATCTTCAACTTACAGGCATACTGGAAATAAAATACATTTTGACTGTGCATAGAACAAATAATTGCGATAGTCTGTCTTCATCTTACCTGTACAGTTGTAACCATTTCCCTCATAGCCCATGTTACAAGTACAATTATATGAACCATCAGAATTGGTACAATTTGCATTTACATCACAAGGATTTTTTTGACATTCATTGATATCTAGAAAGACGTTACAGATGACGTTCGGAAGGATTAAATTCAGTTTAATTTTGTAATCCCTACAAATCTCTTTGCACTTTTCCCAAAAATGACTTTTTTAAATAATTATTAATCAGCTGAAAATATGGCGCGGTATAAACAAATGCAAATGAAAAAAGAATGTAAATTCCTGTTTCCTTCTTTAACGTAGGCGCATTGGAAAAAAAGTCTAATGAATGTACAAATAAAAAGACTACAGGAGAAAACAAGGAAATTAAAGTAATCTGTGGTCTATGTAACTGTCGGGGAAACAGGAGTAGAAATATCGCACAGGTTCAGATGTTGGCTTTGCGATAGGGAACCAGAGAGAAATATATCTTGACAATGGATAAAACAAATAATGTTGAATATGCGGTTTTTTCTATTTTTACGTTACCTGTGCAGTTGTAACCATTGCCCTCATAGCCCATGTGACAAGTACAATTATATGAACCATCAATATTGGTACAATTTGCATTCACATCACAAGGATTTGTTTCACATTTATTCATAGCTAGAAATATATTACAGACGACGTTCGCAAGGATTACATTGAGTTTAATTCTTATAATTTGTACACATTTTTTTGCACTTTTCCCGAAGATTTTTTTTATATAATTATTAAGAGGCTGAATATATGCATGGCATGGTGAACATATACAAACGAAAGAAGAGTGTAAAATCCTCTTTCCTTCTCTAACTTAGGTAGGTTGGATAATTCATGTGCAAATAATAGAACTACACGATCAAACAAAGGAATTAAAGTAATCATGTGAGCAAGGTAGCTGTCCTCGAAACAGCAGTTGGAATATCACTGCGTTGAGATTTTGGCTTAGGGAAAGAAAACAAGGGAAAAATATATTCTTTAAAAAGGACATAACAAATAGTTTTAATAAACGGATAATTTATAATATTTACGTTACCTGTACAGTTGTAACCATTGCCCTCATAGCCCATGCGACAAGTACAATTATACGAACCATCAATATTAGTGCAATTTGCATTTACATTACACGGATTTGTTTGACATTCATTGATATCTAGAAATATATTACAGACGACGTTCGCAAGGATAACATTAAGTTTAATTCTTATAATCCGTACAAATTTTTTTTGCACTTTTCCCCAAGATCTTTTTGGATAATTATTAAGAGGCTGAGTATATGCATGGCGTGGTGAACAATTACAAATGAAAGAATGTAAAATCCTCTTTCCTTCTTTAACTTAGGTAGGTTGGATAATTCATGTGCAAATAATACAACCACAAGTTAAAACAAAGGAATTAAAGTAATCATGTGAGCAAGGTAGCTGTCCTGGAAACAGCAGTTGGAATATCACTGCACTGAGATTTTGGCTTAGCGAAAGAAAACAAGGGGAAATATATTTTTTACAATTGACATAACAAATAGTTTTTAATAAACGGATATTCTATAACATTTACGTTACCTGTACAGTTGTAACCATTCCCCTCATAGCCCATGTGACAAGTACAATTATATGAACCTTCAGTGTTGGTACAATTTGCATTTGCATTACAAGGATTTGTTTGACATTCATTGATATCTAGAAACATAGTACAGATGACGTTGGCAAGGACAACATTGAGTTTGATTTTGATAATCTGTACAAATCTTTTTGTACTTTTCTCGAAAATAAAATATTTTATCAAATAATAATTAACAAGTGAGTATATGGTATCGTGAACAATTCCAAATGAAAAGAATCTAAAATCCTCTTTCAATCTTCAACTTACAGGCATACTGGAAATAAAATACATTTTGACTGTGCATAGAACAAATAATTGCGATAGTCTGTCTTCATCTTACCTGTACAGTTGTAACCATTTCCCTCATAGCCCATGTTACAAGTACAATTATATGAACCATCAGAATTGTACAATTTGCATTTACATCACAAGGATTTTTTTGACATTCATTGATATCTAGAAAGACGTTACAGATGACGTTCGGAAGGATTAAATTCAGTTTAATTTTGATAATCCCTACAAATCTCTTTGCACTTTTCCCAAAATGACTTTTTTAAATAATTATTAATCAGCTGAAAATATGGCGCGGTATAAACAAATGCAAATGAAAAAAGAATGTAAATTCCTGTTTCCTTCTTTAACGTAGGCGCATTGGAAAAAAAAGTCTAATGAATGTACAAATAAAAGACTACAGGAGAAAACAAGGAAATTAAAGTAATCTGTGGTCTATGTAACTGTCGGGGAAACAGGAGTAGAAATATCGCACAGGTTCAGATGTTGGCTTTGCGATAGGGAACCAGAGAGAATATATCTTGACAATGGATAAAACAAATAATGTTGAATATGCGGTTTTTTCTATTTTTACGTTACCTGTGCAGTTGTAACCATTGCCCTCATAGCCCATGTGACAAGTACAATTATATGAACCATCAATATTGGTACAATTTGCATTCACATCACAAGGATTTGTTTCACATTTATTCATAGCTAGAAATATATTACAGACGACGTTCGCAAGGATTACATTGAGTTTAATTCTTATAATTTGTACACATTTTCTTTGCACTTTTCCCGAATTTTTTTTATATAATTATTAAGAGGCTGAATATATGCATGGCATGGTGAACATATACAAACGAAAGAAGAGTGTAAAATCCTCTTTCCTTCTCTAACTTAGGTAGGTTGGATAATTCATGTGCAAATAATAGAACTACACGATCAAACAAAGGAATTAAAGTAATCATGTGAGCAAGGTAGCTGTCCTCGAAACAGCAGTTGGAATATCACTGCGTTGAGATTTTGGCTTAGGGAAAGAAAACAAGGGAAAAATATATTCTTTAAAAAGGACATAACAAATAGTTTTAATAAACGGATAATTTATAATATTTACGTTACCTGTACAGTTGTAACCATTGCCCTCATAGCCCATGCGACAAGTACAATTATACGAACCATCAATATTAGTGCAATTTGCATTTACATTACACGGATTTGTTTGACATTCATTGATATCTAGAAATATATTACAGACGACGTTCGCAAGGATAACATTAAGTTTAATTCTTATAATCCGTACAAATTTTTTTTGCACTTTTCCCCAAGATCTTTTTGGATAATTATTAAGAGGCTGAGTATATGCATGGCGTGGTGAACAATTACAAATGAAAGAATGTAAAATCCTCTTTCCTTCTTTAACTTAGGTAGGTTGGATAATTCATGTGCAAATAATACAACTACAAGTTAAAACAAAGGAATTAAAGTAATCATGTGAGCAAGGTAGCTGTCCTGGAAACAGCAGTTGGAATATCACTGCACTGAGATTTTGGCTTAGCGAAAGAAAACAAGGGGAAAATATATTTTTTACAATTGACATAACAAATAGTTTTTAATAAACGGATATTCTATAACATTTACGTTACCTGTACAGTTGTAACCATTCCCCTCATAGCCCATGTGACAAGTACAATTATATGAACCTTCAGTGTTGGTACAATTTGCATTTGCATTACAAGGATTTGTTTGACATTCATTGATATCTAGAAACATAGTACAGATGACGTTGGCAAGGAGAACATTGAGTTTGATTTTGATAATCTGTACAAATCTTTTTGTACTTTTCTCGAAAATAAAATATTTATCAAATAATAATTAACAAGTGAGTATATGGTATCGTGAACAATTCCAAATGAAAAAGAATCTAAAATCCTCTTTCAATCTTCAACTTACAGGCATACTGGAAATAAAAATACATTTTGACTGTGCATAGAACAAATAATTGCGATAGTCTGTCTTCATCTTACCTGTACAGTTGTAACCATTTCCCTCATAGCCCATGTTACAAGTACAATTATATGAACCATCAGAATTGGTACAATTTGCATTTACATCACAAGGATTTTTTTGACATTCATTGATATCTAGAAAGACGTTACAGATGACGTTCGGAAGGATTAAATTCAGTTTAATTTTGATAATCCCTACAAATCTCTTTGCACTTTTCCCAAAAATGACTTTTTTAAATAATTATTAATCAGCTGAAAATATGGCGCGGTATAAACAAATGCAAATGAAAAAAGAATGTAAATTCCTGTTTCCTTCTTTAACGTAGGCGCATTGGAAAAAAAAGTCTAATGAATGTACAAATAAAGACTACAGGAGAAAACAAGGAAATTAAAGTAATCTGTGGTCTATGTAACTGTCGGGGAAACAGGAGTAGAAATATCGCACAGGTTCAGATGTTGGCTTTGCGATAGGGAACCAGAGAGAAATATATCTTGACAATGGATAAAACAAATAATGTTGAATATGCGGTTTTTTCTATTTTTACGTTACCTGTGCAGTTGTAACCATTGCCCTCATAGCCCATGTGACAAGTACAATTATATGAACCATCAATATTGGTACAATTTGCATTCACATCACAAGGATTTGTTTCACATTTATTCATAGCTAGAAATATATTACAGACGACGTTCGCAAGGATTACATTGAGTTTAATTCTATAATTTGTACACATTTTTTGCACTTTTCCCGAAGATTTTTTTTATATAATTATTAAGAGGCTGAATATATGCATGGCATGGTGAACATATACAAACGAAAGAAGAGTGTAAAATCCTCTTTCCTTCTCTAACTTAGGTAGGTTGGATAATTCATGTGCAAATAATAGAACTACACGATCAAACAAAGGAATTAAAGTAATCATGTGAGCAAGGTAGCTGTCCTCGAAACAGCAGTTGGAATATCACTGCGTTGAGATTTTGGCTTAGGAAAGAAAACAAGGGAAAAATATATTCTTTAAAAAGGACATAACAAATAGTTTTAATAAACGGATAATTTATAATATTTACGTTACCTGTACAGTTGTAACCATTGCCCTCATAGCCCATGCGACAAGTACAATTATACGAACCATCAATATTAGTGCAATTTGCATTTACATTACACGGATTTGTTTGACATTCATTGATATCTAGAAATATATTACAGACGACGTTCGCAAGGATAACATTAAGTTTAATTCTTATAATCCGTACAAATTTTTTTTGCACTTTTCCCCAAGATCTTTTTGGATAATTATTAAGAGGCTGAGTATATGCATGGCGTGGTGAACAATTACAAATGAAAGAATGTAAAATCCTCTTTCCTTCTTTAACTTAGGTAGGTTGGATAATTCATGTGCAAATAATACAACCACAAGTTAAAACAAAGGAATTAAAGTAATCATGTGAGCAAGGTAGCTGTCCTGGAAACAGCAGTTGGAATATCACTGCACTGAGATTTTGGCTTAGCGAAAGAAAACAAGGGGAAAATATATTTTTTACAATTGACATAACAAATAGTTTTTAATAAACGGATATTCTATAACATTTACGTTACCTGTACAGTTGTAACCATTCCCCTCATAGCCCATGTGACAAGTACAATTATATGAACCTTCAGTGTTGGTACAATTTGCATTTGCATTACAAGGATTTGTTTGACATTCATTGATATCTAGAAACATAGTACAGATGACGTTGGCAAGGACAACATTGAGTTTGATTTTGATAATCTGTACAAATCTTTTTGTACTTTTCTCGAAAATAAAATATTTATCAAATAATAATTAACAAGTGAGTATATGGTATCGTGAACAATTCCAAATGAAAAAGAATCTAAAATCCTCTTTCAATCTTCAACTTACAGGCATACTGGAAATAAAAATACATTTTGACTGTGCATAGAACAAATAATTGCGATAGTCTGTCTTCATCTTACCTGTACAGTTGTAACCATTTCCCTCATAGCCCATGTTACAAGTACAATTATATGAACCATCAGAATTGGTACAATTTGCATTTACATCACAAGGATTTTTTTGACATTCATTGATATCTAGAAAGACGTTACAGATGACGTTCGGAAGGATTAAATTCAGTTTAATTTTGATAATCCCTACAAATCTCTTTGCACTTTTCCCAAAAATGACTTTTTTAAATAATTATTAATCAGCTGAAAATATGGCGCGGTATAAACAAATGCAAATGAAAAAAGAATGTAAATTCCTGTTTCCTTCTTTAACGTAGGCGCATTGGAAAAAAAAAGTCTAATGAATGTACAAATAAAAAGACTTCAGGAGAAAACAAGGAAATTAAAGTAATCTGTGGTCTATGTAACTGTCGGGGAAACAGGAGTAGAAATATCGCACAGGTTCAGATGTTGGCTTTGCGATAGGGAACCAGAGAGAAATATATCTTGACAATGGATAAAACAAATAATGTTGAATATGCGGTTTTTTCTATTTTTACGTTACCTGTGCAGTTGTAACCATTGCCCTCATAGCCCATGTGACAAGTACAATTATATGAACCATCAATATTGGTACATTTGCATTCACATCACAAGGATTTGTTTCACATTTATCATAGCTAGAAATATATTACAGACGACGTTCGCAAGGATTACATTGAGTTTAATTCTTATAATTTGTACACATTTCTTTGCACTTTTCCCGAAGATTTTTTATATAATTATTAAGAGGCTGAATATATGCATGGCATGGTGAACATATACAAACGAAAGAAGAGTGTAAAATCCTCTTTCCTTCTCTAACTTAGGTAGGTTGGATAATTCATGTGCAAATAATAGAACTACACGATCAAACAAAGGAATTAAAGTAATCATGTGAGCAAGGTAGCTGTCCTCGAAACAGCAGTTGGAATATCACTGCGTTGAGATTTTGGCTTAGGGAAAGAAAACAAGGGAAAAATATATTCTTTAAAAAGAACATAACAAATAGTTTTAATAAACGGATAATTTATAATATTTACGTTACCTGTACAGTTGTAACCATTGCCCTCATAGCCCATGCGACAAGTACAATTATACGAACCATCAATATTAGTGCAATTTGCATTTACATTACACGGATTTGTTTGACATTCATTGATATCTAGAAATATATTACAGACGACGTTCGCAAGGATAACATTAAGTTTAATTCTTATAATCCGTACAAATTTTTTTTGCACTTTTCCCCAAGATCTTTTTGGATAATTATTAAGAGGCTGAGTATATGCATGGCGTGGTGAACAATTACAAATGAAAGAATGTAAAATCCTCTTTCCTTCTTTAACTTAGGTAGGTTGGATAATTCATGCGCAAATAATACAACTACAAGTTAAAACAAAGGAATTAAAGTAATCATGAGAGCAAGGTAGCTGTCCTGGAAACAGCAGTTGGAATATCACTGCACTGAGATTTTGGCTTAGCGAAAGAAAACAAGGGGAAAATATATTTTTACAATTGACATAACAAATAGTTTTTAATAAACGGAAATTCTATAACATTTACGTTACCTGTACAGTTGTAACCATCCCCTCATAGCCCATGTGACAAGTACAATTATATGAACCTTCAGTGTTGGTACAATTTGCATTTGCATTACAAGGATTTGTTTGACATTCATTGATATCTAGAAACATAGTACAGATGACGTTGGCAAGGAGAACATTGAGTTTGATTTTGATAATCTGTACAAATCTTTTTGTACTTTTCTCGAAAATAAAATATTTTCTCAAATAATAATTAACAAGTGAGTATATGGTATCGTGAACAATTCCAAATGAAAAAGAATCTAAAATCCTCTTTCAATCTTCAACTTACAGGCATATTGGAAATAAAAATACATTTTGACTGTGCATAGAACAAATAATTGCGATAGTCTGTCTTCATCTTACCTGTACAGTTGTAACCATTTCCCTCATAGCCCATGTTACAAGTACAATTATATGAACCATCAGAATTGGTACAATTTGCATTTACATCACAAGGATTTTTTTGACATTCATTGATATCTAGAAAGACGTTACAGATGACGTTCGGAAGGATTAAATTCAGTTTAATTTTGATAATCCCTACAAATCTCTTTGCACTTTTCCCAAAAATGACTTTTTTAAATAATTATTAATCAGCTGAAAATATGGCGCGGTATAAACAAATGCAAATGAAAAAAGAATGTAAATTCCTGTTTCCTACTTTAACGTAGGCGCATTGGAAAAAAAAGTCTAATGAATGTACAAATAGAAAGACTACAGGAGAAAACAAGGAAATTAAAGTAATCTGTGGTCTATGTAACTGTCGGGGAAACAGGAGTAGAAATATCGCACAGGTTCAGATGTTGGCTTTGCGATAGGGAACCAGAGAGAAATATATACTTAATGGATAAAACAAAATAATGTTGAATATGCGGTTTTTTCTATTTTTACGTTACCTGTGCAGTTGTAACCATTGCCCTCATAGCCCATGTGACAAGTACAATTATATGAACCATCAATATTGGTACAATTTGCATTCACATCACAAGGATTTGTTTCACATTTATTCATAGCTAGAAATATATTACAGACGACGTTCGCAAGGATTACATTGAGTTTAATTCTTATAATTTGTACACATTTCTTTGCACTTTTCCCGAAGATTTTTTTATATAATTATTAAGAGGCTGAATATATGCATGGCATGGTGAACATATACAAACGAAAGAAGAGTGTAAAATCCTCTTTCCTTCTCTAACTTAGGTAGGTTGGATAATTCATGTGCAAATAATAGAACTACACGATCAAACAAAGGAATTAAAGTAATCATGTGAGCAAGGTAGCTGTCCTCGAAACAGCAGTTGGAATATCACTGCGTTGAGATTTTGGCTTAGGGAAAGAAAACAAGGGAAAAATATATTCTTTAAAAAGGACATAACAAATAGTTTTAATAAACGGATAATTTATAATATTTACGTTACCTGTACAGTTGTAACCATTGCCCTCATAGCCCATGCGACAAGTACAATTATACGAACCATCAATATTAGTGCAATTTGCATTTACATTACACGGATTTGTTTGACATTCATTGATATCTAGAAATATATTACAGACGACGTTCGCAAGGATAACATTAAGTTTAATTCTTATAATCCGTACAAATTTTTTTTGCACTTTTCCCCAAGATCTTTTTGGATAATTTTAAGAGGCTGAGTATATGCATGGCGTGGTGAACAATTACAAATGAAAGAATGTAAAATCCTCTTTCCTTCTTTAACTTAGGTAGGTTGGATAATTCATGTCGCAAATAATACCACCAAGTTAAAACAAAGGAATTAAAGTAATCATGTGAGCAAGGTAGCTGTCCTGGAACAGCAGTTGGAATATCACTGCACTGAGATTTTGGCTTAGCGAAAGAAAACAAGGGGAGAAAATATTTTTTTACAATTGACATAACAAATAGTTTTTAATAAACGGATATTCTATAACATTTACGTTACCTGTACAGTTGTAACCATTCCCCTCATAGCCCATGTGACAAGTACAATTATATGAACCTTCAGTGTTGGTACAATTCATGCATTTGCATTACAAGGATTTGTTTGACATTCATTGATATCTAGAAACATAGTACAGATGACGTTGGCAAGGAGAACATTGAGTTTGATTTTGATAATCTGTACAAATCTTTTTGTACTTTTCTCGAAAATAAAATATTTTCTCAAATAATAATTAACAAGTGAGTATATGGTATCGTGAACAATTCCAAATGAAAAAGAATCTAAAATCCTCTTTCAATCTTCAACTTACAGGCATATTGGAAATAAAAATACATTTTGACTGTGCATAGAACAAATAATTGCGATAGTCTGTCTTCATCTTACCTGTACAGTTGTAACCATTTCCCTCATAGCCCATGTTACAAGTACAATTATATGAACCATCAGAATTGGTACAATTTGCATTTACATCACAAGGATTTTTTTGACATTCATTGATATCTAGAAAGACGTTATGACGTTCGGAAAGATTAAATTCAGTTTAATTTTGATAATCCCTACAAATCTCTTTGCACTTTTCCCAAAAATGACTTTTTAAATAATTATTAATCAGCTGAAAATGTGGCGCGGTATAAACAAATGCAAATGAAAAAAGAATGTAAATTCCTGTTTCCTACTTTAACGTAGGCGTATTGGAAAAAAAGTCTAATGAATGTACAAATAAAAGACTACAGGAGAAACAAGGAAATTAAAGTAATCTGTGGTCTATGTAACTGTCGGGGAAACAGGAGTAGAAATATCGCACAGGTTCAGATGTTGGCTTTGCGATAGGGAACCAGAGAGAAATATATCTTGACAATGGATAAAACAAATAATGTTGAATATGCGGTTTTTTCTATTTTTACGTTACCTGTGCAGTTGTAACCATTGCCCTCATACCCATGTGACAAGTACAATTATATGAACCATCAATATTGGTACAATTTGCATTCACATCACAAGGATTTGTTTCACATTTAATTCATAGCTAGAAATATATATTACAGACGACGTTCGCAAGGATTACATTGAGTTTAATTCTTATAATTTGTACACATTTTTTTGCACTTTCCCGAAGATTTTTTTTATATAATTATTAAGGGCTGAATATATGCATGGCATGGTGAACATACAAACGAAAGAAGAGTGTAAATCCTCTTTCCTTCTCTAACTTAGGTAGGTTGGATAATTCATGTGCAAATAATAGAACTACACGATCAAACAAAGGAATTAAAGTAATCATGTGAGCAAGGTAGCTGTCCTCGAAACAGCAGTTGGAATATCACTGCGTTGAGATTTTGGCTTAGGAAAGAAAACAAGGGAAAAAATATATTCTTTAAAAGGACATAACAATAGTTTAATAAACGGATAATTTATATATTTACGTTACCTGTACAGTTGTAACCATTGCCCTCATAGCCCATGCGACAAGTACAATTATACGAACCATCAATATTAGTGCAATTTGCATTTACATTACACGGATTTGTTTGACATTCATTGATATCTAGAAAATATATTACAGACGAGTTCGCAAGGATAACATTAAGTTTAATTCTTATAATCCGTACAAATTTTTTTTTGCACTTTTCCCCAAGATCTTTTTGGATAATTATTAAGAGGCTGAGTATATGCATGGCGTGGTGAGAACAATTACAAATGAAAGAATGTAAAATCCTCTTTCCTTCTTTAACTTAGGTAGGTTGGATAATTCATGTGCAAATATACAACCACAAGTTAAAACAAAGGAATTAAAGTAATCATGAGAGCAAGGTAGCTGTCCTGGAAACAGCAGTTGGAATATCACTGCACTGAGATTTTGGCTTAGCGAAAGAAAACAAGGGGAAAATATATTTTTTACAATTGACATAACAAATAGTTTTTAATAAACGGATATTCTATAACATTTACGTTACCTGTACAGTTGTAACCATTCCCCTCATAGCCCATGTGACAAGTACAATTATATGAACCTTCAGTGTTGGTACAATTTGCATTTGCATTACAAGGATTTGTTTGACATTCATTGATATCTAGAAACATAGTACAGATGACGTTGGCAAGGAGAACATTGAGTTTGATTTTGATAATCTGTACAAATCTTTTTGTACTTTTCTCGAAAATAAAATATTTTCTCAAATAATAATTAACAAGTGAGTATATGGTATCGTGAACAATTCCAAATGAAAAAGAATCTAAAATCCTCTTTCAATCTTCAACTTACAGGCATATTGGAAATAAAAATACATTTTGACTGTGCATAGAACAAATAATTGCGATAGTCTGTCTTCATCTTACCTGTACAGTTGTAACCATTTCCCTCATAGCCCATGTTACAAGTACAATTATATGAACCATCAGAATTGGTACAATTTGCATTTACATCACAAGGATTTTTTTGACATTCATTGATATCTAGAAAGACGTTACAGATGACGTTCGGAAGGATTAAATTCAGTTTAATTTTGATAATCCCTACAAATCTCTTTGCACTTTTCCCAAAAATGACTTTTTTAAATAATTATTAATCAGCTGAAAATATGGCGCGGTATAAACAAATGCAAATGAAAAAAGAATGTAAATTCCTGTTTCCTTCTTTAACGTAGGCGTATTGGAAAAAAAAGTCTAATGAATGTACAAATAAAGACTACAGGAGAAAACAAGGAAATTAAAGTAATCTGTGGTCTATGTAACTGTCGGGGAAACAGGAGTAGAAATATCGCACAGGTTCAGATGTTGGCTTTGCGATAGGGAACCAGAGAGAAATATATCTTGACAATGGATAAAAAAATAATGTTGAATATGCGGTTTTTTCTATTTTTACGTTACCTGTGCAGTTGTAACCATTGCCCTCATAGCCCATGTGACAAGTACAATTATATGAACCATCAATATTGGTACAATTTGCATTCACATCACAAGGATTTGTTTCACATTTATTCATAGCTAGAATATATTACAGACGACGTTCGCAAGGATTACATTGAGTTTAATTCTTATAATTTGTACACATTTTTTGCACTTTTCCCGAAGATTTTTTTATATAATTATTAAGAGGCTGAATATATGCATGGCATGGTGAACATATACAAACGAAAGAAGAGTGTAAAATCCTCTTTCCTTCTCTAACTTAGGTAGGTTGGATAATTCATGTGCAAATAATAGAACTACACGATCAAACAAAGGAATTAAAGTAATCATGTGAGCAAGGTAGCTGTCCTCGAAACAGCAGTTGGAATATCACTGCGTTGAGATTTTGGCTTAGGGAAAGAAAACAAGGGAAAAATATATTCTTTAAAAAGGACATAACAAATAGTTTTAATAAACGGATAATTTATAATATTTACGTTACCTGTACAGTTGTAACCATTGCCCTCATAGCCCATGCGACAAGTACAATTATACGAACCATCAATATTAGTGCAATTTGCATTTACATTACACGGATTTGTTTGACATTCATTGATATCTAGAAATATATTACAGACGACGTTCGCAAGGATAACATTAAGTTTAATTCTTATAATCCGTACAAATTTTTTTTGCACTTTTCCCCAAGATCTTTTTGGATAATTATTAAGAGGCTGAGTATATGCATGGCGTGGTGAACAATTACAAATGAAAGAATGTAAAATCCTCTTTCCTTCTTTAACTTAGGTAGGTTGGATAATTCATGTGCAAATAATACAACCACAAGTTAAAACAAAGGAATTAAAGTAATCATGTGAGCAAGGTAGCTGTCCTGGAAACAGCAGTTGGAATATCACTGCACTGAGATTTTGGCTTAGCGAAAGAAAACAAGGGGAAAAATATTTTTTACAATTGACATAACAAATAGTTTTTAATAAACGGATATTCTATAACATTTACGTTACCTGTACAGTTGTAACCATTCCCCTCATAGCCCATGTGACAAGTACAATTATATGAACCTTCAGTGTTGGTACAATTTGCATTTGCATTACAAGGATTTGTTTGACATTCATTGATATCTAGAAACATAGTACAGATGACGTTGGCAAGGACAACATTGAGTTTGATTTTGATAATCTGTACAAATCTTTTTGTACTTTTCTCGAAAATAAAATATTTTATCAAATAATAATTAACAAGTGAGTATATGGTATCGTGAACAATTCCAAATGAAAAAGAATCTAAAATCCTCTTTCAATCTTCAACTTACAGGCATACTGGAAATAAAAATACATTTTGACTGTGCATAGAACAAATAATTGCGATAGTCTGTCTTCATCTTACCTGTACAGTTGTAACCATTTCCCTCATAGCCCATGTTACAAGTACAATTATATGAACCATCAGAATTGGTACAATTTGCATTTACATCACAAGGATTTTTTTGACATTCATTGATATCTAGAAAGACGTTACAGATGACGTTCGGAAGGATTAAATTCAGTTTAATTTTGATAATCCCTACAAATCTCTTTGCACTTTTCCCAAAAATGACTTTTTTAAATAATTATTAATCAGCTGAAAATATGGCGCGGTATAAACAAATGCAAATGAAAAAAGAATGTAAATTCCTGTTTCCTTCTTTAACGTAGGCGCATTGGAAAAAAAAGTCTAATGAATGTACAAATAAAAAGACTACAGGAGAAAACAAGGAAATTAAAGTAATCTGTGGTCTATGTAACTGTCGGGGAAACAGGAGTAGAAATATCGCACAGGTTCAGATGTTGGCTTTGCGATAGGGAACCAGAGAGAAATATATCTTGACAATGGATAAAACAAATAATGTTGAATATGCGGTTTTTTCTATTTTTACGTTACCTGTGCAGTTGTAACCATTGCCCTCATAGCCCATGTGACAAGTACAATTATATGAACCATCAATATTGGTACAATTTGCATTCACATCACAAGGATTTGTTTCACATTTATTCATAGCTAGAAATATATTACAGACGACGTTCGCAAGGATTACATTGAGTTTAATTCTTATAATTTGTACACATTTTTTGCACTTTTCCCGAAGATTTTTTTTATATAATTATTAAGAGGCTGAATATATGCATGGCATGGTGAACATATACAAACGAAAGAAGAGTGTAAAATCCTCTTTCCTTCTCTAACTTAGGTAGGTTGGATAATTCATGTGCAAATAATAGAACTACACGATCAAACAAAGGAATTAAAGTAATCATGTGAGCAAGGTAGCTGTCCTCGAAACAGCAGTTGGAATATCACTGCGTTGAGATTTTGGCTTAGGGAAAGAAAACAAGGGAAAAATATATTCTTTAAAAGGACATAACAAATAGTTTTAATAAACGGATAATTTATAATATTTACGTTACCTGTACAGTTGTAACCATTGCCCTCATAGCCCATGCGACAAGTACAATTATACGAACCATCAATATTAGTGCAATTTGCATTTACATTACACGGATTTGTTTGACATTCATTGATATCTAGAAATATATTACAGACGACGTTCGCAAGGATAACATTAAGTTTAATTCTTATAATCCGTACAAATTTTTTTTGCACTTTTCCCCAAGATCTTTTTGGATAATTATTAAGAGGCTGAGTATATGCATGGCGTGGTGAACAATTACAAATGAAAGAATGTAAAATCCTCTTTCCTTCTTTAACTTAGGTAGGTTGGATAATTCATGTGCAAATAATACAACACAAGTTAAAACAAAGGAATTAAAGTAATCATGTGAGCAAGGTAGCTGTCCTGGAAACAGCAGTTGGAATATCACTGCACTGAGATTTTGGCTTAGCGAAAGAAAACAAGGGGAAAATATTTTTTTACAATTGACATAACAAATAGTTTTTAATAAACGGATATTCTATAACATTTACGTTACCTGTACAGTTGTAACCATTCCCCTCATAGCCCATGTGACAAGTACAATTATATGAACCTTCAGTGTTGGTACAATTTGCATTTGCATTACAAGGATTTGTTTGACATTCATTGATATCTAGAAACATAGTACAGATGACGTTGGCAAGGACAACATTGAGTTTGATTTTGATAATCTGTACAAATCTTTTTGTACTTTTCTCGAAAATAAAATATTTATCAAATAATAATTAACAAGTGAGTATATGGTATCGTGAACAATTCCAAATGAAAAAGAATCTAAAATCCTCTTTCAATCTTCAACTTACAGGCATACTGGAAATAAAAATACATTTTGACTGTGCATAGAACAAATAATTGCGATAGTCTGTCTTCATCTTACCTGTACAGTTGTAACCATTTCCCTCATAGCCCATGTTACAAGTACAATTATATGAACCATCAGAATTGGTACAATTTGCATTTACATCACAAGGATTTTTTTGACATTCATTGATATCTAGAAAGACGTTACAGATGACGTTCGGAAGGATTAAATTCAGTTTAATTTTGATAATCCCTACAAATCTCTTTGCACTTTTCCCAAAAATGACTTTTTTAAATAATTATTAATCAGCTGAAAATATGGCGCGGTATAAACAAATGCAAATGAAAAAAGAATGTAAATTCCTGTTTCCTTCTTTAACGTAGGCGCATTGGAAAAAAAAGTCTAATGAATGTACAAAAAAAAGACTACAGGAGAAAACAAGGAAATTAAAGTAATCTGTGGTCTATGTAACTGTCGGGGAAACAGGAGTAGAAATATCGCACAGGTTCAGATGTTGGCTTTGCGATAGGGAACCAGAGAGAAATATATCTTGACAATGGATAAAACAAATAATGTTGAATATGCGGTTTTTTCTATTTTTACGTTACCTGTGCAGTTGTAACCATTGCCCTCATAGCCCATGTGACAAGTACAATTATATGAACCATCAATATTGGTACAATTTGCATTCACATCACAAGGATTTGTTTCACATTTATTCATAGCTAGAAATATATTACAGACGACGTTCGCAAGGATTACATTGAGTTTAATTCTTATAATTTGTACACATTTTTTGCACTTTTCCCGAAGATTTTTTTTATATAATTATTAAGAGGCTGAATATATGCATGGCATGGTGAACATATACAAACGAAAGAAGAGTGTAAAATCCTCTTTCCTTCTCTAACTTAGGTAGGTTGGATAATTCATGTGCAAATAATAGAACTACACGATCAAACAAAGGAATTAAAGTAATCATGTGAGCAAGGTAGCTGTCCTCGAAACAGCAGTTGGAATATCACTGCGTTGAGATTTTGGCTTAGGGAAAGAAAACAAGGGAAAAATATATTCTTTAAAAAGGACATAACAAATAGTTTTAATAAACGGATAATTTATAATATTTACGTTACCTGTACAGTTGTAACCATTGCCCTCATAGCCCATGCGACAAGTACAATTATACGAACCATCAATATTAGTGCAATTTGCATTTACATTACACGGATTTGTTTGACATTCATTGATATCTAGAAATATATTACAGACGACGTTCGCAAGGATAACATTAAGTTTAATTCTTATAATCCGTACAAATTTTTTTTGCACTTTTCCCCAAGATCTTTTTGGATAATTATTAAGAGGCTGAGTATATGCATGGCGTGGTGAACAATTACAAATGAAAGAATGTAAAATCCTCTTTCCTTCTTTAACTTAGGTAGGTTGGATAATTCATGTGCAAATAATACAACCACAAGTTAAAACAAAGGAATTAAAGTAATCATGTGAGCAAGGTAGCTGTCCTGGAAACAGCAGTTGGAATATCACTGCACTGAGATTTTGGCTTAGCGAAAGAAAACAAGGGGAAAATATTTTTTACAATTGACATAACAAATAGTTTTTAATAAACGGATATTCTATAACATTTACGTTACCTGTACAGTTGTAACCATTCCCCTCATAGCCCATGTGACAAGTACAATTATATGAACCTTCAGTGTTGGTACAATTTGCATTTGCATTACAAGGATTTGTTTGACATTCATTGATATCTAGAAACATAGTACAGATGACGTTGGCAAGGACAACATTGAGTTTGATTTTGATAATCTGTACAAATCTTTTTGTACTTTTCTCGAAAAAAAATATTTTCAAATAATAATTAACAAGTGAGTATATGGTATCGTGAACAATTCCAAATGAAAAAGAATCTAAAATCCTCTTTCAATCTTCAACTTACAGGCATACTGGAAATAAAAATACATTTTGACTGTGCATAGAACAAATAATTGCGATAGTCTGTCTTCATCTTACCTGTACAGTTGTAACCATTTCCCTCATAGCCCATGTTACAAGTACAATTATATGAACCATCAGAATTGGTACAATTTGCATTTACATCACAAGGATTTTTTTGACATTCATTGATATCTAGAAAGACGTTACAGATGACGTTCGGAAGGATTAAATTCAGTTTAATTTTGATAATCCCTACAAATCTCTTTGCACTTTTCCCAAAAATGACTTTTTTAAATAATTATTATCAGCTGAAAATATGGCGCGGTATAAACAAATGCAAATGAAAAAAGAATGTAAATTCCTGTTTCCTTCTTTAACGTAGCGCGTATTGGAAAAAAAAGTCTAATGAATGTACAAATAAAAAGACTACAGGAGAAAACAAGGAAATTAAAGTAATCTGTGGTCTATGTAACTGTCGGGGAAACAGGAGTAGAAATATCGCACAGGTTCAGATGTTGGCTTTGCGATAGGGAACCAGAGAGAAATATATCTTGACAATGGATAAAACAAATAATGTTGAATATGCGGTTTTTTCTATTTTTACGTTACCTGTGCAGTTGTAACCATTGCCCTCATAGCCCATGTGACAAGTACAATTATATGAACCATCAATATTGGTACAATTTGCATTCACATCACAAGGATTTGTTTCACATTTATTCATAGCTAGAAATATATTACAGACGACGTTCGCAAGGATTACATTGAGTTTAATTCTTATAATTTGTACACATTTTTTGCACTTTTCCCGAAGATTTTTTTATATAATTATTAAGAGGCTGAATATATGCATGGCATGGTGAACATATACAAACGAAAGAAGAGTGTAAAATCCTCTTTCCTTCTCTAACTTAGGTAGGTTGGATAATTCATGTGCAAATAATAGAACTACACGATCAAACAAAGGAATTAAAGTAATCATGTGAGCAAGGTAGCTGTCCTCGAAACAGCAGTTGGAATATCACTGCGTTGAGATTTTGGCTTAGGAAAGAAAACAAGGGAAAAATATATTCTTTAAAAAGGACATAACAAATAGTTTTAATAAACGGATAATTTATAATATTTACGTTACCTGTACAGTTGTAACCATTGCCCTCATAGCCCATGCGACAAGTACAATTATACGAACCATCAATATTAGTGCAATTTGCATTTACATTACACGGATTTGTTTGACATTCATTGATATCTAGAAATATATTACAGACGACGTTCGCAAGGATAACATTAAGTTTAATTCTTATAATCCGTACAAATTTTTTTTGCACTTTTCCCCAAGATCTTTTTGGATAATTATTAAGAGGCTGAGTATATGCATGGCGTGGTGAACAATTACAAATGAAAGAATGTAAAATCCTCTTTCCTTCTTTAACTTAGGTAGGTTGGATAATTCATGTGCAAATAATACAACTACAAGTTAAAACAAAGGAATTAAAGTAATCATGTGAGCAAGGTAGCTGTCCTGGAAACAGCAGTTGGAATATCACTGCACTGAGATTTTGGCTTAGCGAAAGAAAACAAGGGGAAAATATATTTTTTACAATTGACATAACAAATAGTTTTTAATAAACGGATATTCTATAACATTTACGTTACCTGTACAGTTGTAACCATTCCCCTCATAGCCCATGTGACAAGTACAATTATATGAACCTTCAGTGTTGGTACAATTTGCATTTGCATTACAAGGATTTGTTTGACATTCATTGATATCTAGAAACATAGTACAGATGACGTTGGCAAGGAGAACATTGAGTTTGATTTTGATAATCTGTACAAATCTTTTTGTACTTTTCTCGAAAATAAAATATTTTATCAAATAATAATTAACAAGTGAGTATATGGTATCGTGAACAATTCCAAATGAAAAAGAATCTAAAATCCTCTTTCAATCTTCAACTTACAGGCATACTGGAAATAAAAATACATTTTGACTGTGCATAGAACAAATAATTGCGATAGTCTGTCTTCATCTTACCTGTACAGTTGTAACCATTTCCCTCATAGCCCATGTTACAAGTACAATTATATGAACCATCAGAATTGGTACAATTTGCATTTACATCACAAGGATTTTTTTGACATTCATTGATATCTAGAAAGACGTTACAGATGACGTTCGGAAGGATTAAATTCAATTTAATTTTGATAATCCCTACAAATCTCTTTGCACTTTTCCCAAAAATGACTTTTTTAAATAATTATTAATCAGCTGAAAATATGGCGCGGTATAAACAAATGCAAATGAAAAAAGAATGTAAATTCCTCTTTCCTTCTTTAACGTAGGCGCATTGGAAAACAAAGTCTAATGAATGTACAAATAATAAGACTACAGGAGAAAACAAGGAAATTAAAGTAATCTGTGGTCTATGTAACTGTCGGGAAAACAGGAGTAGAAATATCGCACAGGTTCAGATGTTGGCTTTGCGATAGGGAACCAGAGAGAAATATATCTTGACAATGGATAAAACAAATAATGTTGAATATGCGGTTTTTTCTATTTTTACGTTACCTGTGCAGTTGTAACCATTGCCCTCATAGCCCATGTGACAAGTACAATTATATGAACCATCAATATTGGTACAATTTGCATTCACATCACAAGGATTTGTTTCACATTTATTCATAGCTAGAAATATATTACAGACGACGTTCGCAAAGATTACATTGAGTTTAATTCTTATAATTTGTACATATTTTTTGCACTTTTCCCGAAGATTTTTTTTCTATAATTATTAAGAGGCTGAATATATGCATGGCATGGTGAACATATACAAACGAAAGAAGAGTGTAAAATCCTCTTTCCTTCTCTAACTTAGGTAGGTTGGATAATTCATGTGCAAATAATAGAACTACACGATCAAACAAAAGAATTAAAGTAATCATGTGAGCAAGGTAGCTGTCCTCGAAACAGCAGTTGGAATATCACTGCGTTGAGATTTTGGCTTAGCGAAAAAAACAAGGGAAATATATATTCTTTAACATGGACATAACAAATAGTTTTTAATAAACGGATATTCTATTATATTTACGTTACCTGTACAGTTGTAACCATTGCCCTCATAGCCCATGCGACAAGTACAATTATACGAACCATCAATATTAGTGCAATTTGCATTTACATTACACGGATTTGTTTGACATTCATTGATATCTAGAAATATATTACAGACGACGTTTCGCAAGGATAACATTAAGTTTAATTCTTATAATCCGTACAAATTTTTTTTGCACTTTTCCCCAAGATATTTTTTGTATAATTATTAAGAGGCTGAGTATATGCATGGCGTGGTGAACAATTACAAATGAAAGAATAGTGTAAAATCCTCTTTCCTTCTTTAACTTAGGTAAGTTGGATAATTCATGTGCAAATAATACAACTACAAGTTAAAACAAAGGAATTAAAGTAATCATGTGAGCAAGGTAGCTGTCCTGGAAACAGCAGTTGGAATATCAATGCGCTGAGATTTTGGCTTAGCGAAAGAAAACAAGGGGAAAATATATTTTTTACATATGACATAACAAATAGTTTTTAATAAAAAGATATTCTATAACATTTACGTTACCTGTACAGTTGTAACCATTCCCCTCATAGCCCATGTGACAAGTACAATTATATGAACCTTCAGTGTTGGTACAATTTGCATTTGCATTACAAGGATTTGTTTGACATTCATTGATATCTAGAAACATAGTACAGATGACGTTGGCAAGGAGAACATTGAGTTTGATTTTGATAATCTGTACAAATCTTTTTGTACTTTTCTCGAAAATAAAATATTTTATCAAATAATAATTAACAAGTGAGTATATGGTATCGTGAACATTTCCAAATGAAAAAGAATCTAAAATCCTCTTTCAATCTTCAACTTACAGGCATACTGGAAACAAAAATACATTTTGACTGTGCATAGAACAAATAATTGCGATAGTCTGTCTTCATCTTACCTGTACAGTTGTAACCATTTCCCTCATAGCCCATGTTACAAGTACAATTATATGAACCATCAGAATTGGTACAATTTGCATTTACATCACAAGGATTTTTTTGACATTCATTGATATCTAGAAAGACGTTACAGATTACGTTCGGAAGGATTAAATTCAGTTTAATTTTGATAATCCCTACAAATCTCTTTGCACTTTTCCCAAAAATGACTTTTTTAAATAATTATTAATCAGCTGAAAATATGGCGCGGTATAAACAAATGCAAATGAAAAAAGAATGTAAATTCCTGTTTCCTTCTTTAACGTAGGCGTATTGGAAAAAAAAGTCTAATGAATGTACAATAAAAAGACTACAGGAGAAAACAAGGAAATTAAAGTAATCTGTGGTCTATGTAACTGTCGGGGAAACAGGAGTAGAAATATCGCACAGGTTCAGATGTTGGCTTTGCGATAGGGAACCAGAGAGAAATATATCTTGACAATGGATAAAACAAATAATGTTGAATATGCGGTTTTTTCTATTTCTACGTTACCTGTGCAGTTGTAACCATTGCCCTCATAGCCCATGTGACAAGTACAATTATATGAACCATCAATATTGGTACAATTTGCATTCACATCACAAGGATTTGTTTCACATTTATTCATAGCTAGAAATATATTACATTGAGTTTAATTCTTATAATTTGTACACATTTTTTTGCACTTTTCCCGAAGATTTTTTTTATATAATTATTAAGAGGCTGAATATATGCATGGCATGGTGAACATACACAAACGAAAGAAGAGTGTAAAATCCTCTTTCCTTCTCTGACTTAGGTAGGTTGGATAATTCATGTGCAAATAATAGAACTACACGATCGAACAAAGGAATTAAAGTAATCATGTGAGCAAGGTAGCTGTCCTCGAAACAGCAGTTGGAATATCACTGCGTTGAGATTTTGGCTTAGCCAAAGAAAACAAGGGAAAAATATATTCTTTAAAATATACATAACAAATACTTTTAATAAACGGATAATTTATAATATTTACGTTACCTGTACAGTTGTAACCATTGCCCTCATAGCCCATGCGACAAGTACAATTATATGAACCATCAATATTAGTGCAATTTGCATTTACATTACACGGATTTGTTTGACATTCATTGATATCTAGAAATATATTACAGACGACGTTCGCAAGGATTACATTGAGTTTAATTCTTATATCCGTACAAATTTTTTTTCATTTTTCCCCAAGATATTTTTTGTAAAATTATTAAGAGGCTGAGTATATGCATGGCATGGTGAACATATACAAACGAAAGAAGAGTGTAAAATCCTCTTTCCTTCTCTAACTTAGGTAGGTTGGATCATTCATGTTCAAATAATAGAACTACACGATCAAACAAAGGAATTAAAGTAATCATGTGAGCAAGGTAGCTGTCCTCGAAACAGCAGTTGGAATATCACTGCGTTGAGATTTTGGCTTAGCGAAAGAAAACAAAGAAAAAAATATATTCTTTAAAATGGACATAACAAATAGTTTTAATAAACGAATAATTTATAATATTTACGTTACCTGTACAGTTGTAACCATTGCCTTCATAGCCCATGTTGCAAGTACAATTATATGAACCATCAGTATTAGTGCAATTTGCATTTACATTACACGGATTTGTTTGACATTCATTGATATCTAGAAATATTACAGAGGACGTTCGCAAGGATTACATTGAGTTTAATTCTTATAATCTGTACACATTTTTTGCACTTTTCCCCAAAATATTTTTTTTATAATTATTAAGAGGCTGAGTATATGCATGGCGTGGTGAACAATTAGAAATGAAAGAATAGTATAAAATCCTCTTTCCTTCTCTAACTTAGGTAGGTTGGATAATTCATGTGCAAATAATAGAACTACACGATCAAACAAAGGAATTAAAGTAATCATGTGAGCAAGGTAGCTGTCCTCGAAACAGCAGTTGGAATATCACTGCGTTGAGATTTTCGCCTGTATTCAAAAAGCTCACTCACACTCATACTCATCGAGTGTGACATATAAATTTCGTTAATGCTGATCAATGAGAAAGTTTTTTCTGAATAGATGGAAAGATATAAGGTAAATCACTGAAAATCAAGCCCCTGTTCAGCTGGAAATACCGCCATTGAAACGTTATGAGAAGATTAAGATCTCCCACTCAATGAGTTTGAGTGTGAGTGAGCTTTTTGAATACAGGCGTTTGGCTTAGCGAAAGAAAACGAGGGAAAAATATATTTTTTAAATTGGACATAACAAATAGTTTAATAAACGAATAATTTATAATATTTACGTTACCTGTACAGCTGTAACCATTGCCCTCATAGCCCATGCGACAAGTACAATTATATGAGCCATCGATATTAGTGCAATTTGCATTTACATCACACGGATTTGTTTGACATTCATTGATATCTAGAAATATATTACAGGCGACGTTGGCAAGGATTACATTGAGTTTAATTATTATAATCTGTGGAAATTTTTTTGCACATTTCCCCAAGAAATTTTTTTATATATATATTAAGAGGCTGAGTATATGCATGGCATGGTGAACAATTACAAACGAAAGAAGAGTGTAAAATACTCTTTCCTTCTTTAACTTAGGCGCGTTGAAAAACAAAGCCCAATTACTGTGCAACTACCAAAGCAAAATAGGAAATTAAAGTAATCCTGTGGTCTAGGTAACTGTCGGTGAAACAGCGGAATAATTTCGCTCGGGTTCAGATTTGGCTTCAAAAAGAAAGCCGGAGGAAAATAAATTTTAACAAATCATATAACAAATAGTTTTGAATAAGCGGATATTTCATTTTTACGTTACCTGAACAGTTGTAACCATTGCCCTCATAACCCATGTGACATGTACAATTATATGAACCTTCAGTGTTGGTACAATTTGCATTTACATTACAAGGATTTGTTTGACATTCATTGATATCTAGAAACATAGTACAGATGACGTTATCAAGGAGAACATTGAGTTTGATTTGATAATCAGTACAAATCTTTTTGTACTTTTCCCGAAAATAAGATATTTTATCAAATAATAATTAACAAGTGATTATATGGCATGGTGAACAATTCCAAATGAAAAAGAATGTATAATCCTCTTTCCATCTTCAACTTAGGCATGCTGTGCATATAACAAATAATTTTATGCCGACATTCTGTGTTCATCTTACCTGTACATTTGTAACCATTGCCCTCATAGCCCATGTTACAAGTACAATTATATGAACCATCAGAATTGGTACAATTTGCATTTACATCACAAGGATTTTTTTGACATTCATTGATATCTAGAAAGATGTTACAGATGACGTTCGGAAGGAATATATTCAGTTTAGTTTTGATAATCCGTACAAATCTATTTTGCACTTTTCCCAAAAATGACTTTTTTAAATAATTATTAATCAGCTGAAAATATGGTGCGGTAAGAACAAATGCAAATGAAAAAAGAATGTAACTTCCTTTTTCCTTCTTTAACGAAGGCGGATTGGTAAACAAAGTCTAATGAATGTACAAATAATAAGACTACAGGAGAAAACAAGGATATCAAAGTAATCTGTGGTCTATGTAACTGTCAGGGAAACAGGATTAGAAATATCGCACAGGTTCAGATGATGGCTTTGCGATAGGGAACCAGAGAGAAATATATCTTCACAAAGGATAAAACAAATAATGTTGAATATGCGGTTATTTCTATTTTTACGTTACCTGTGCAGTTGTAACCATTGCCCTCATAGCCCATGTGACAAGTACAATTATATGAACCATCAATATTGGTACAATTTGCATTCACATCACAAGGATTTGTTTCACATTTATTCATAGCTAGAAATATATTACATTGAGTTTAATTCTTATAATTTGTACACATTTTTTTGCACTTTTCCCGAAGATTTTTTTTATATAATTATTAAGAGGCTGAATATATGCATGGCATGGTGAACATACACAAACGAAAGAAGAGTGTAAAATCCTCTTTCCTTCTCTGACTTAGGTAGGTTGGATAATTCATGTGCAAATAATAGAACTACACGATCGAACAAAGGAATTAAAGTAATCATGTGAGCAAGGTAGCTGTCCTCGAAACAGCAGTTGGAATATCACTGCGTTGAGATTTTGGCTTAGCCAAAGAAAACAAGGGAAAAATATATTCTTTAAAATATACATAACAAATACTTTAATAAACGGATAATTTATAATATTTACGTTACCTGTACAGTTGTAACCATTGCCCTCATAGCCCATGCGACAAGTACAATTATATGAACCATCAATATTAGTGCAATTTGCATTTACATTACACGGATTTGTTTGACATTCATTGATATCTAGAAATATATTACAGACGACGTTCGCAAGGATTACATTGAGTTTAATTCTTATTATCCGTACAAATTTTTTTTTCATTTTTCCCCAAGATATTTTTTGTAAAATTATTAAGAGGCTGAGTATATGCATGGCATGGTGAACATATACAAACGAAAGAAGAGTGTAAATCCTCTTTCCTTCTCTAACTTAGGTAGGTTGGATCATTCATGTTCAAATAATAGAACTACACGATCAAACAAAGGAATTAAAGTAATCATGTGAGCAAGGTAGCTGTCCTCGAAACAGCAGTTGGAATATCACTGCGTTGAGATTTTGGCTTAGCGAAAGAAAACAAAGGAAAAAAATATATTCTTTAAAATGGACATAACAAATAGTTTTAATAAACGAATAATTTATAATATTTACGTTACCTGTACAGTTGTAACCATTGCCTTCATAGCCCATGTTGCAAGTACAATTATATGAACCATCAGTATTAGTGCAATTTGCATTTACATTACACGGATTTGTTTGACATTCATTGATATCTAGAAATATATTACAGAGGACGTTCGCAAGGATTACATTGAGTTTAATTCTTATAATCTGTACACATTTTTTTGCACTTTTCCCCAAAATTTTTTTTATAATTATTAAGAGGCTGAGTATATGCATGGCGTGGTGAACAATTAGAAATGAAAGAATAGTATAAAATCCTCTTTCCTTCTCTAACTTAGGTAGGTTGGATAATTCATGTGCAAATAATAGAACTACACGATCAAACAAAGGAATTAAAGTAATCATGTGAGCAAGGTAGCTGTCCTCGAAACAGCAGTTGGAATATCACTGCGTTGAGATTTTCGCCTGTATTCAAAAAGCTCACTCACACTCATACTCATCGAGTGTGACATATAAATTTCGTTAATGCTGATCAATGAGAAAGTTTTTTCTGAATAGATGGAAAGATATAAGGTAAATCACTGAAAATCAAGCCCCTGTTCAGCTGGAAATACCGCCATTGAAACGTTATGAGAAGATTAAGATCTCCCACTCAATGAGTTTGAGTGTGAGTGAGCTTTTTGAATACAGGCGTTTGGCTTAGCGAAAGAAAACGAGGGAAAAATATATTTTTTAAATTGGACATAACAAATAGTTTTAATAAACGAATAATTTATAATATTTACGTTACCTGTACAGCTGTAACCATTGCCCTCATAGCCCATGCGACAAGTACAATTATATGAGCCATCGATATTAGTGCAATTTGCATTTACATCACACGGATTTGTTTGACATTCATTGATATCTAGAAATATATTACAGGCGACGTTGGCAAGGATTACATTGAGTTTAATTATTATAATCTGTGGAAATTTTTTTTGCACATTTCCCCAAGAAATTTTTTTATATATATATTAAGAGGCTGAGTATATGCATGGCATGGTGAACAATTACAAACGAAAGAAGAGTGTAAAATACTCTTTCCTTCTTTAACTTAGGCGCGTTGAAAAACAAAGCCCAATTACTGTGCAACTACCAAAGCAAAATAGGAAATTAAAGTAATCCTGTGGTCTAGGTAACTGTCGGTGAAACAGCGGAATAATTTCGCTCGGGTTCAGATTTGGCTTCAAAAAGAAAGCCGGAGGAAAATAAATTTTAACAAATCATATAACAAATAGTTTTGAATAAGCGGATATTTCATTTTTACGTTACCTGAACAGTTGTAACCATTGCCCTCATAACCCATGTGACATGTACAATTATATGAACCTTCAGTGTTGGTACAATTTGCATTTACATTACAAGGATTTGTTTGACATTCATTGATATCTAGAAACATAGTACAGATGACGTTATCAAGGAGAACATTGAGTTTGATTTTGATAATCAGTACAAATCTTTTTGTACTTTTCCCGAAAATAAGATATTTTATCAAATAATAATTAACAAGTGATTATATGGCATGGTGAACAATTCCAAATGAAAAAGAATGTATAATCCTCTTTCCATCTTCAACTTAGGCATGCTGTGCATATAACAAATAATTTTATGCCGACATCTGTGTTCATCTTACCTGTACAATTGTAACCATTGCCCTCATAGCCCATGTTACAAGTACAATTATATGAACCATCAGAATTGGTACAATTTGCATTTACATCACAAGGATTTTTTTGACATTCATTGATATCTAGAAAGATGTTACAGATGACGTTCGGAAGGAATATATTCAGTTTAGTTTTGATAATCCGTACAAATCTATTTTGCACTTTTCCCAAAAATGACTTTTTTAAATAATTATTAATCAGCTGAAAATATGGTGCGGTTAGAACAAATGCAAATGAAAAAAGAATGTAACTTCCTTTTTCCTTCTTTAACGAAGGCGGATTGGTAAACAAAGTCTAATGAATGTACAAATAATAAGACTACAGGAGAAAACAAGGATATCAAAGTAATCTGTGGTCTATGTAACTGTCGGGGAAACAGGATTAGAAATATCGCACAGGTTCAGATGAGGCTTGCGATAGGGAACCAGAGAGAAATATATCTTCACAAAGGATAAAACAAATAATGTTGAATATGCGGTTATTTCTATTTTTACGTTACCTGTGCAGTTGTAACCATTGCCCTCATAGCCCATGTGACAAGTACAATTATATGAACCATCAATTGGTACAATTTGCATCACATCACAAGGATTTGTTTCACATTTATTCATAGCTAGAAATATATTACATTGAGTTTAATTCTTATAATTTGTACAAATTTTTTTGCACTTTTCCCGAAGATTTTTTTTATATAATTATTAAGAGGCTGAATATATGCATGGCATGGTGAACATACACAAACGAAAGAAGAGTGTAAAATCCTCTTTCCCTCTGACTTAGTAGGTTGGATAATTCATGTGCAAATAATAGAACTACACGATCGAACAAAGGAATTAAAGTAATCATGTGAGCAAGGTAGCTCTCTGAAACAGCAGTTGGAATATCACTGCGTTGAGATTTTGGCTTAGCCAAAGAAAACAAGGGGAAAATATATTCTTTAAAATATACATAACAAATACTTTTAATAAACGGATAATTTATAATATTTACGTTACCTGTACAGTTGTAACCATTGCCCTCATAGCCCATGCGACAAGTACAATTATATGAACCATCAATATTAGTGCAATTTGCATTTACATTACACGGATTTGTTTGACATTCATTGATATCTAGAAATATATTACAGACGACGTTCGCAAGGATTACATTGAGTTTAATTCTTATTATCCGTACAAATTTTTTTTCATTTTTCCCCAAGATATTTTTTGTAAAATTATTAAGAGGCTGAGTATATGCATGGCATGGTGAACATATACAAACGAAAGAAGAGTGTAAAATCCTCTTTCCTTCTCTAACTTAGGTAGGTTGGATCATTCATGTTCAAATAATAGAACTACACGATCAAACAAAGGAATTAAAGTAATCATGTGAGCAAGGTAGCTGTCCTCGAAACAGCAGTTGGAATATCACTGCGTTGAGATTTTGGCTTAGCGAAAGAAAACAAAGGAAAAAAATATATTCTTTAAAATGGACATAACAAATAGTTTTAATAAACGAATAATTTATAATATTTACGTTACCTGTACAGTTGTAACCATTGCCTTCATAGCCCATGTTGCAAGTACAATTATATGAACCATCAGTATTAGTGCAATTTGCATTTACATTACACGGATTTGTTTGACATTCATTGATATCTAGAAATATATTACAGAGGACGTTCGCAAGGATTACATTGAGTTTAATTCTTATAATCTGTACACATTTTTTTGCACTTTTCCCCAAAATATTTTTTTTATAATTATTAAGAGGCTGAGTATATGCATGGCGTGGTGAACAATTAGAAATGAAAGAATAGTATAAAATCCTCTTTCCTTCTCTAACTTAGGTAGGTTGGATAATTCATGTGCAAATAATAGAACTACACGATCAAACAAAGGAATTAAAGTAATCATGTGAGCAAGGTAGCTGTCCTCGAAACAGCAGTTGGATATCACTGCGTTGAGATTTTCGCCTGTATTCAAAAAGCTCACTCACACTACTCATCACGATGTGACATATAAATTTCGTTAATGCTGATCAATGAGAAAGTTTTTTCTGAATAGATGGAAAGATATAAGGTAAATCACTGAAAATCAAGCCCCTGTTCAGCTGGAAATACCGCCATTGAAACGTTATGAGAAGATTAAGATCTCCCACTCAATGAGTTTGAGTGTGAGTGAGCTTTTTGAATACAGGCGTTTGGCTTAGCGAAAGAAACGAGGGAAAAATATATTTTTAAATTGGACATAACAAATAGTTTTAATAAACGATAATTTATAATATTTACGTTACCTGTACAGCTGTAACCATTGCCCTCATAGCCCATGCGACAAGTACATTATATGAGCCATCGATATTAGTGCAATTTGCATTTACATCACACGGATTTGTTTGACATTCATTGATATCTAGAAATATATTACAGGCGACGTTGGCAAGGATACATTGAGTTTAATTATTATAATCTGTGGAATTTTTTTTGCACATTTCCCCAAGAAATTTTTTTATATATATATTAAGAGGCTGAGTATAATGCATGGCATGGTGAACAATTACAAACGAAGATAAGTGTAAAAATACTCTTTCTTCTTTAACTTAGGCGCGTTGAAAAACAAAGCCCAATTACTGTGCAACTACCAAAGCAAAATAGGAAATTAAGTAATCCTGTGGTCTAGGTAACTGTCGGTGAAACAGCGGAATAATTTCGCTCGGGTTCAGATTTAGCTTCAAAAAGAAAGCCGGAGGAAAATAAATTTTAACAAATCATATAACAAATAGTTTTGAATAAGCGGATATTTCATTTTTACGTTACCTGAACAGTTGTAACCATTGCCCTCATAACCCATGTGACATGTACAATATGAACCTTCAGTGTTGGTACAATTTGCATTTACATTACAAGGATTTGTTTGACATTCATTGATATCTAGAAACATAGTAAAGATGACGTTATCAAGGAGAACATTGAGTTTGATTTTGATAATCAGTACAAATCTTTTTGTACTTTTCCCGAAAAAAAATATTTTATCAAAATAATTAACAAGTGATTATATGGCATGGTGAACAATTCCAAATGAAAAAGAATGTATAATCCTCTTTCCATCTTCAACTTAGGCATGCTGTGCATATAACAAATAATTTTATGCGACTCTGTGTTCATCTTACCTGTACAATTGTAACCATTGCCCTCATAGCCCATGTTACAAGTACAATTATATGAACCATCAGAATTGGTACAATTTGCATTTACATCACAAGGATTTTTTTGACATTCATTGATATCTAGAAAGATGTTACAGATGACGTTTCGGAAGGAATATATTCATTTAGTTTTGATAATCCGTACAAATCTATTTTGCACTTTTCCCAAAAATGACTTTTTTAAATATTTATTAATCAGCTGAAAATATGGTGCGGTTAGAACAAATGCAAATGAAAAAAGAATGTAACTTCCTTTTTCCTTCTTTAACGAAGGCGGATTGGTAAACAAAGTCTAATGAATGTACAAATAATAAGACTACAGGAGAAAACAAGGATATCAAAGTAATCTGTGGTCTATGTAACTGTCGGGGAAACAGGAGTAGAAATATCGCACAGGTTCAGATGATGGCTTTGCGATAGGGAACCAGAGAGAAATATATCTTCACAAAGGATAAAACAAATAATGTTGAATATGCGGTTATTTCTATTTTTACGTTACCTGTGCAGTTGTAACCATTGCCCTCATAGCCCATGTGACAAGTACAATTATATGAACCATCAATATTGGTACAATTTGCATTTACATCACAAGGATTTGTTTGGCATTGATTGATATCTAGAAATTTATTACAGATAACATTTGCAAGGATTATAATATTATGCTTTATTTTGACAATCTGTAGAAATCTTTTTCTATATTTTTCCCCAAAACAAAAAAATATTTTATGAAATAACTATTGACAAGCTGCGTATATGAGATGGTGAACAATTGCAAATGAAAATGAATCTAAAATCCTTTTTCCATCTTAAACTTAAGCATTCTGGAAGGAAAAGGCTAATTCATGGGTCTATAATACAACTACTAGAGCAAACAAGGAAATTAAACTGATCCTGTGAACTAAATAGCTGTAGGGGAAACAGCAGTATCAAGATCGCTCGTGTTAAGAACTTGGATTTGCGATAGAAAACCAGAAAAAAATTGTTGACTGTGGATAAAACAGATAATTTTGTCTATGCCGATATTCTGAGTTCACCTTACCTGTACAGTTGTAACCATTGCCTTCATAGCCCATGTTGCAAGTACAATTATATGAACCAACAGTATTAGTGCAATTTGCATTCACATCACAAGGATTTGTTTGGCATTCATTGATATCTTGAAATATATTACAGATAACGTTCGCAAGGATTATAACATTAAGTTTGATTTTGATAATCTGTAGAAATCTTTTTCTATACTTTTCCCCAAAAAAAAGTATATTTTATGAAATAACTTTTGACAAGCTGCGTATATGACATGGTGAACAATTAGAAATGAAAAAGAATCTAAAATCCTATTTCCAACTTCAACTTAGGCATTCTGGAAGGAAAAGGCTAATTCATGGGTATAATTATAATACAACTACTAGAGCAAACAAGGAAATTAAACTGATCCTGTGAACTAAATAGCTGTAGGGGAAACAGCAGTAGAAATATCGCTCGTGTTCAGAACTTGGATTTGCGATAGAAAACGAAAAAAAAAATTTTGACTGTGGATATAACAGATAATTTTGTCTATGCCGATATTCTGAGTTCACCTTACCTGTACAGTTGTAACCATTGCCTTCATAGCCCATGTTACAAGTACAATTATATGAGCCATCAGTATTGGTACAATTTGCATTTACATCACAAGGATTTGTTTGACATTCATTGATATCTAGAAATATATTACAGATGACGTTGGCAAGGACTCCATTAAGATTCATTTTTATCATCTGTACAATTTTTTCTTTTTTTTCCGGTAATAAAATATATTATATAAATATTAACAATCTGATTTAGCGGAGTATATGGCATGGCGAACAATTGTTTATGAAAAGAGAATGTAAAATGTTCTATTTTTTTGTAACATAGGCACGTTGGAACGAAGATAAAGACTAATTAATGTTCTAATTATTCAACTATTAGAGCAAACAAGGAAATAAATAATCCTGTGAGCTAGATAGCTGTCGGGGAAACAGCAATAGAAATATCGCTTGGGTTCACAGCTTGGATTTGCGATAGAAAAGCAAAAAAAAAATAAGTGTTGACAGTGGACATAACAGATAATTTTGTGTATGCCGATATTCTGTGTTCACCTTACCTGTACAGTTGTAACCATTGCCCTCATAGCCCATGTTACAAGTACAATTATATGAACCATCAGTATTAGTGCAATTTGCATTCACATCACAAGGATTTGTTTGGCATTCATTGATATCTAGAAATATATTACAGATAACGTTCGCAAGGCTTATAATATTAAGTTTGATTTTGATAATCTGTAGAAATCTTTTTCTATACTTTTCCCCAAAACAAAGTATATTTTATGAAAAACTTTTGACAAGCTGCGTATATGACATGGTGAACAATTAGAAATGAAAAAGAATCTAAAATCCTCTTTCCAACTTCAACTTAGGCATTCTGGAAGGAAAAAGCTAATTCATGGGTATAATTATAATACAACTACTAAGCAACAAGGAAATTAAACTGATCCTGTGAACTAAATAGCTGTAGGGGAAAAGCAGTAGAAATATCGCTCGTGTTCAGAACTTGGATTTGCGATAGAAAACCAGAAAAAAATAATGTTGACTGTGGACATAACACATAATTTTTCTATGCCGACATTCTGAGTTCACCTTACCTGTACAGTTGTAACCATTGCCTTCATAGCCCATGTTGCAAGTACAATTATAGAGCCATCAGTATTGGTACAATTTGCATTTCCATCACAAGGATTTGTTTGACATTCATTGATATCTAGAAATATATTACAGATGACGTTGGCAAGGACTCCATTAAGATTCATTTTTATCATCTGTACAATTTTTTCTTTTTTTTCCGGTAATAAAATATATTATATAAATATTAACAATCTGATTTAGCGGAGTATATGGCATAGCGGACATTTGTTTATGAAAAGAGAATGTAAAATGTTCTATTTTTTTGTAACATAGGCACGTTGGAACGAAGATAAAGACTAATTAATGTTCTAATTATTCAACTATTAGAGCAAACAAGGAAACTAAATAATCCTGTGAGCTAGATAGCTGTCGGGGAAACAGCAATAGAAATATCGCTTGGGTTCACAGCTTGGATTTGCGATAGAAAAGCAAAAAAAAATAAGTGTTGACAGTGGACATAACAGATAATTTTGTGTATGCCGATATTCTGTGTTCACCTTACCTGTACAGTTGTAACCATTGCCCTCATAGCCCATGTTACAAGTACAATTATATGAACCATCAGTATTAGTGCAATTTGCATTCACATCACAAGGATTTGTTTGGCATTCATTGATATCTAGAAATATATTACAGATAACGTTCGCAAGGCTTATAATATTAAGTTTGATTTTGATAATCTGTAGAAATCTTTTTCTCTACTTTTCCCCAAAACAAAGTATATTTTATGAAATAACTTTTGACAAGCTGCGTATATGCCATGGTGAACAATTAGAAATGAAAAAGAATCTAAAATCCTCTTTCCAACTTCAACTTAGGCATTCTGGAAGGAAAAGGCTAATTCATGGGTATAATTATAATACAACTACTAAGCAACAAGGAAATTAAACTGATCCTGTGAACTAAATAGCTGTAGGGGAAACAGCAGTAGAAATATCGCTCGTGTTCAGAACTTGGATTTGCGATAGAAAACCAGAAAAAAATAATGTTGACTGTGGATATAACAGATAATTTAATCTATGCCGATATTCTGAGTTTACCTTACCTGTACAGTTGTAACCATTGCCTTCATAGCCCATGTTACAAGTACAATTATATGAGCCATCAGTATTGGTACAATTTGCATTTACATCACAAGGATTTGTTTGACATTCATTGATATCTAGAAATATATTACAGATGACGTTGGCAAGCACTCCATTAAGACTCATTTTTATCATCTGTACAATTTTTTCTTTTTTTTCCGGTAATAAAATATATTATATAAATATTAACAATCTGACTTAGCGGAGTATATGGCATGGCGAACAATTGTTTATGAAAAGAGAATGTAAAATGTTGTATTTTTTTGTAACATAGGCACGTTGGAACGAAGACAAAGACTAATTAATGTTCTAAATATTCAACTATTAGAGCAAACAAGGAAATTAAATAATCCTGTGAACTAGATAGCTGTCGGGGAAACAGCAATAGAAATATCGCTTGGGTTCACAGCTTGGATTTGCGATAGAAAAGCAAAAAAAAATAAGTGTTGACAGTGGACATAACAGATAATTTTGTGTATGCCGATATTCTGTGTTCACCTTACCTGTACAGTTGTAACCATTGCCCTCATAGCCCATGTTACAAGTACAATTATATGAACCATCAGTATTAGTGCAATTTGCATTCACATCACAAGGATTTGTTTGGCATTCATTGATATCTAGAAATATATTACAGATAACGTTCGCAAGGCTTATAATATTAAGTTTGATTTTGATAATCTGTAGAAATCTTTTTCTCTACTTTTCCCCAAAACAAAGTATATTTTATGAAAAACTTTTGACAAGCTGCGTATATGACATGGTGAACAATTAGAAATGAAAAAGAATCTAAAATCCTCTTTCCAACTTCAACTTAGGCATTCTGGAAGGAAAAGCTAATTCATGGGTATAATTATAATACAACTACTAAGCAACAAGGAAATTAAACTGATCCTGTGAACTAAATAGCTGTCGGGGAAAAAGCAGTAGAAATATCGCTCGTGTTCAGAACTTGGATTTGCGATAGAAAACCAGAAAAAAATAATGTTGACTGTGGACATAACACATAATTTTTCTATGCCGATATTCTGAGTTCACCTTACCTGTACAGTTGTAACCATTGCCTTCATAGCCCATGTTGCAAGTACAATTATATGAGCCATCAGTATTGGTACAATTTGCATTTCCATCACAAGGATTTGTTTGACATTCATTGATATCTAGAAATATATTACAGATGACGTTGGCAAGGACTCCATTAAGATTCATTTTTATCATCTGTACAATTTTTTCTTTTTTTTCCGGTAATAAAATATATTAATAATATTAACAATCTGATTTAGCGGAGTATATGGCATGGCGAACATTTGTTTATGAAAAGAGAATGTAAAATGTTCTATTTTTTTGTAACATAGGCACGTTGGAACGAAGATAAAGACTAATTAATGTTCTAATTATTCAACTATTAGAGCAAACAAGGAAACTAAATAATCCTGTGAGCTAGATAGCTGTCGGGGAAACAGCAATAGAAATATCGCTTGGGTTCACAGCTTGGATTTGCGATAGAAAAGCAAAAAAAATAAGTGTTGACAGTGGACATAACAGATAATTTTGTGTATGCCGATATTCTGTGTTCACCTTACCTGTACAGTTGTAACCATTGCCCTCATAGCCCATGTTACAAGTACAATTATATGAACCATCAGTATTAGTGCAATTTGCATTCACATCACAAGGATTTGTTTGGCATTCATTGATATCTAGAAATATATTACAGATGACGTTCGCAAGGCTTATAATATTAAGTTTGATTTTGATAATCTGTGGAAATCTTTTTCTCTACTTTTCCCCAAAAAAAGTATATTTTATGAAAACTTTTGACAAGCTGCGTATATGACATGGTGAACAATTAGAAATGAAAAAGAATCTAAAATCCTCTTTCCAACTTCAACTTAGGCATTCTGGAAGGAAAAAGCTAATTCATGGGTATAATTATAATACAACTACTAAGCAACAAGGAAATTAAACTGATCCTGTGAACTAAATAGCTGTCGGGGAAAAGCAGTAGAAATATCGCTCGTGTTCAGAACTTGGATTTGCGATAGAAAACGAAAAAAAAATGTTGACTGTGGACATAACACATAATTTTTCTATGCCGATATTCTGAGTTCACCTTACCTGTACAGTTGTAACCATTGCCTTCATAGCCCATGTTGCAAGTACAATTATATGAGCCATCAGTATTGGTACAATTTGCATTTCCATCACAAGGATTTGTTTGACATTCATTGATATCTAGAAATATATTACAGATGACGTTGGCAAGGACTCCATTAAGATTCATTTTTATCATCTGTACAATTTTTTTTCTTTTTTTCCGGTAATAAAATATATTATATAAATATTAACAATCTGATTAGCGGAGTATATGGCATGGCGAACAATTGTTTATGAAAAGAGAATGTAAAATGTTCTATTTTTTTGTAACATAGGCACGTTGGAACGAAGATAAAGACTAATTAATGTTCTAATTATTCAACTATTAGAGCAAACAAGGAAATAAATAATCCTGTGAGCTAGATAGCTGTCGGGGAAACAGCAATAGAAATATCGCTTGGGTTCACAGCTTGGATTTGCGATAGAAAAGCAAAAAAAAATAAGTGTTGACAGTGGACATAACAGATAATTTTGTGTATGCCGATATTCTGTGTTCACCTTACCTGTACAGTTGTAACCATTGCCCTCATAGCCCATGTTACAAGTACAATTATATGAACCATCAGTATTAGTGCAATTTGCATTCACATCACAAGGATTTGTTTGGCATTCATTGATATCTAGAAATATATTACAGATAACGTTCGCAAGGCTTATAATATTAAGTTTATTTTGATAATCTGTAGAAATCTTTTTCTCTACTTTTCCCCAAAACAAAGTATATTTTATGAAAAAACTTTTGACAAGCTGCGTATATGACATGGTGAACAATTAGAAATGAAAAAGAATCTAAAATCCTCTTTCCAACTTCAACTTAGGCATTCTGGAAGGAAAAAGCTAATTCATGGGTATAATTATAATACAACTACTAATGCAACAAGGAAATTAAACTGATCCTGTGAACTAAATAGCTGTCGGGGAAAAAGCAGTAGAAATATGGCTCAGGTTCAGAACTTGGATTTGCGATAGAAAACCAGAAAAAAATAATGTTGACTGTGGACATAACACATAATTTTTCTATGCCGATATTCTGAGTTCACCTTACCTGTACAGTTGTAACCATTGCCTTCATAGCCCATGTTGCAAGTACAATTATATGAGCCATCATTATTGGTACAATTTGCATTTCCATCACAAGGATTTGTTTGACATTCATTGATATCTGGTAATATATTACAGATGACGTTGGCAAGGACTCCATTAAGATTCATTTTTATCATCTGTACAATTTTTTTCTTTTTTTTCCGGTAATAAAATATATTATATAGATATTAACAATCTGATTTAGCGGAGTATATGGCATGGCGAACAATTGTTTATGAAAAGAGAATGTAAAATGTTCTATTTTTTTGTAACATAGGCACGTTGGAACGAAGATAAAGACTAATTAATGTTCTAATTATTCAACTATTAGAGCAAACAAAGAAACTAAATAATCCTGTGAGCTAGATAGCTGTCGGGGAAACAGCAATAGAAATATCGCTTGGGTTCACAGCTTGGATTTGCGATAGAAAAGCAAAAAAAAAATAAGTGTTGACAGTGGACATAACAGATAATTTTGTGTATGCCGATATTCTGTGTTCACCTTACCTGTACAGTTGTAACCATTGCCCTCATAGCCCATGTTACAAGTACAATTATATGAACCATCAGTATTAGTGCAATTTGCATTCACATCACAAGGATTTGTTTGGCATTCATTGATATCTAGAAATATATTACAGATAACGTTCGCAAGGCTTATAATATTAAGTTTGATTTTGATAATCTGTAGAAATCTTTTTCTCTACTTTTCCCCAAAACAAAGTATATTTTATGAAAAAACTTTTGACAAGCTGCGTATATGACATGGTGAACAATTAGAAATGAAAAAGAATCTAAAATCCTCTTTCCAACTTCAACTTAGGCATTCTGGAAGGAAAAAGCTAATTCATGGGTATAATTATAATACAACTACTAATGCAACAAGGAAATTAAACTGATCCTGTGAACTAAATAGCTGTCGGGGAAAAAGCAGTAGAAATATCGCTCGTGTTCAGAACTTGGATTTGCGATAGAAAACCAAAAAAATTTTATGTTGACTGTGTACATAACACATAATTTTTCTATGCCGATATTCTGAGTTCACCTTACCTGTACAGTTGTAACCATTGCCTTCATAGCCCATGTTGCAAGTACAATTATATGAGCCATCAGTATTGGTACAATTTGCATTTCCATCACAAGGATTTGTTTGACATTCATTGATATCTAGAAATATATTACAGATGACGTTGGCAAGGACTCCATTAAGATTCATTTTTATCATCTGTACAATTTTTTCTTTTTTTTCCGGTAATAAAATATATTATATAAATATTAACAATCTGATTTAGCGGAGTATATGGCATGGCGAACAATTGTTTATGAAAAGAGAATGTAAAATGTTCTATTTTTTTGTAACATAGGCACGTTGGAACGAAGATAAAGACTAATTAATGTTCTAATTATTCAACTATTAGAGCAAACAAGGAAACTAAATAATCCTGTGAGCTAGATAGCTGTCGGGGAAACAGCAATAGAAATATCGCTTGGGTTCACAGCTTGGATTTGCGATAGAAAAGCAAAAAAAAATAAGTGTTGACAGTGGACATAACAGATAATTTTGTGTATGCCGATATTCTGTGTTCACCTTACCTGTACAGTTGTAACCATTGCCTTCATAGCCCATGTTGCAAGTACAATTATATGAACCATCAGTATTAGTGCAATTTGCATTCACATCACAAGGATTTGTTTGGCATTCATTGATATCTAGAAATATATTACAGATAACGTTCGCAAGGATTATAATATTAAGTTTGATTTTGATAATCTGTAGAAATCTTTTTCTATACTTTTCCCAAAACAAAGTATATTTTATGAAATAACTTTTGACAAGCTGCGTATATGACATGGTGAACAATTAGAAATGAAAAAGAATCTAAAATCCTCTTTCCAACTTCAACTTAGGCATTCTGGAAGGAAAAGCTAATTCATGGGTATAATTATAATACAACTACTAAGCAACAAGGAAATTAAACTGATCCTGTGAACTAAATAGCTGTAGGAAAAGCAGTAGAAATATCGCTCGTGTTCAGAACTTGGATTTGCGATAGAAAACGAAAAAAAAATGTTGACTGTGGACATAACAGATAATTTTTCTATGCCGATATTCTGAGTTCACCTTACCTGTACAGTTGTAACCATTGCCTTCATAGCCCATGTTGCAAGTACAATTATATGAGCCATCAGTATTGGTACAATTTGCATTTCCATCACAAGGATTTGTTTGACATTCATTGATATCTAGAAATATATTACAGATGACGTTGGCAAGGACTCCATTAAGACTCATTTTTATCATCTGTACAATATTTTTCTTTTTTTCCGGTAATAAAATATATTATATAAATATTAACAATCTGACTTAGCGGAGTATATGGCATGGCGAACAATTGTTTATGAAAAGAGAATGTAAAATGTTATTTTTTTGTAACATAGGCACGTTGGAACGAAGACAAAGACTAATTAATGTTCTAAATATTCAACTATTAGAGCAAACAAGGAAATTAAATAATCCTGTGAACTAGATAGCTGTCGGGGAAACAGCAATAGAAATATCGCTTGGGTTCACAGCTTGGATTTGCGATAGAAAAGCAAAAAAAAAATAAGTGTTGACAGTGGACATAACAGATAATTTTGTGTATGCCGATATTCTGTGTTCACCTTACCTGTACAGTTGTAACCATTGCCCTCATAGCCCATGTTACAAGTACAATTATATGAACCATCAGTATTAGTGCAATTTGCATTCACATCACAAGGATTTGTTTGGCATTCATTGATATCTAGAAATATATTACAGATAACGTTCGCAAGGCTTATAATATTAAGTTTGATTTTGATAATCTGTAGAAATCTTTTTCTCTACTTTTCCCCAAAACAAAGTATATTTTATGAAAAAACTTTTGACAAGCTGCGTATATGACATGGTGAACAATTAGAAATGAAAAAGAATCTAAAATCCTCTTTCCAACTTCAACTTAGGCATTCTGGAAGGAAAAGCTAATTCATGGGTATAATTATAATACAACTACTAAGCAACAAGGAAATTAAACTGATCCTGTGAACTAAATAGCTGTCGGGGAAAAAGCAGTAGAAATATCGCTCGTGTTCAGAACTTGGATTTGCGATAGAAAACCAGAAAAAAATAATGTTGACTGTGGACATAACACATAATTTTTCTATGCCGATATTCTGAGTTCACCTTACCTGTACAGTTGTAACCATTGCCTTCATAGCCCATGTTGCAAGTACAATTATATGAGCCATCAGTATTGGTACAATTTGCATTTCCATCACAAGGATTTGTTTGACATTCATTGATATCTAGAAATATATTACAGATGACGTTGGCAAGGACTCCATTAAGATTCATTTTTATCATCTGTACAATTTTTTTCTTTTTTTTCCGGTAATAAAATATATTATATAAATATTAACAATCTGATTTAGCGGAGTATATGGCATGGCGAACATTTGTTTATGAAAAGAGAATGTAAAATGTTCTATTTTTTTGTAACATAGGCACGTTGGAACGAAGATAAAGACTAATTAATGTTCTAATTATTCAACTATTAGAGCAAACAAGGAAACTAAATAATCCTGTGAGCTAGATAGCTGTCGGAAACAGCAATAGAAATATCGCTTGGGTTCACAGCTTGGATTTGCGATAGAAAAGCAAAAAAAAATAAGTGTTGACAGTGGACATAACAGATAATTTTGTGTATGCCGATATTCTGTGTTCACCTTACCTGTACAGTTGTAACCATTGCCCTCATAGCCCATGTTACAAGTACAATTATATGAACCATCAGTATTAGTGCAATTTGCATTCACATCACAAGGATTTGTTTGGCATTCATTGATATCTAGAAATATATTACAGATAACGTTCGCAAGGCTTATAATATTAAGTTTGATTTTGATAATCTGTAGAAATCTTTTTCTATACTTTTCCCCAAAACAAAGTATATTTTATGAAAAAACTTTTGACAAGCTGCGTATATGACATGGTGAACAATTAGAAATGAAAAAGAATCTAAAATCCTCTTTCCAACTTCAACTTAGGCATTCTGGAAGGAAAAGCTAATTCATGGGTATAATTATAATACAACTACTAAGCAACAAGGAAATTAAACTGATCCTGTGAACTAAATAGCTGTCGGGGAAAAAGCAGTAGAAATATGGCTTGGTTCAGAACTTGGATTTGCGATAGAAAACCAGAAAAAATAATGTTGACTGTGGACATAACACATAATTTTTCTATGCCGATATTCTGAGTTCACCTTACCTGTACAGTTGTAACCATTGCCTTCATAGCCCATGTTGCAAGTACAATTGTATGAGCCATCAGTATTGGTACAATTTGCATTTCCATCACAAGGATTTGTTTGACATTCATTGATATCTAGAAATATATTACAGATGACGTTGGCAAGGACTCCATTAAGATTCATTTTTATCATCTGTACAATTTTTTCTTTTTTTTCCGGTAATAAAATATATTATATAAATATTAACAATCTGATTAGCGGAGTATATGGCATGGCGAACAATTGTTTGAAAAGAGAATGTAAAATTTTCTATTTTTTTGTAACATAGGCACGTTGGAACGAAGATAAAGACTAAATAATGTTCTAATTATTCAACTATTAGAGCAAACAAGGAAACTAAATAATCCTGTGAGCTAGATAGCTGTCGGGGAAACAGCAATAGAAATATCGCTTGGGTTCACAGCTTGGATTTGCGATAGAAAAGCAAAAAAAATAAGTGTTGACAGTGGACATAACAGATAATTTTGTGTATGCCGATATTCTGTGTTCACCTTACCTGTACAGTTGTAACCATTGCCCTCATAGCCCATGTTACAAGTACAATTATATGAACCATCAGTATTAGTGCAATTTGCATTCACATCACAAGGATTTGTTTGGCATTCATTGATATCTAGAAATATATTACAGATAACGTTCGCAAGGATTATAATATTAAGTTTGATTTTGATAATCTGTAGAAATCTTTTTCTATACTTTTCCCCAAAACAAAGTATATTTTATGAAATAACTTTTGACAAGCTGCGTATATGACATGGTGAACAATTAGAAATGAAAAAGAATCTAAAATCCTTTTCCAACTTCAACTTAGGCATTCTGGAAGGAAAAGGCTAATTCATGGGTATAATTATAATACAACTACTAGAGCAAACAAGGAAATTAAACTGATCCTGTGAACTAAATAGCTGTAGGGGAAACAGCAGTAGAAATATCGCTCGTGTTCAGAACTTGGATTTGCGATAGAAAACGAAAAAAAAAATTTTGACTGTGGATATAACAGATAATTTTGTCTATGCCGATATTCTGAGTTTACCTTACCTGTACAGTTGTAACCATTGCCTTCATAGCCCATGTTACAAGTACAATTATATGAGCCATCAGTATTGGTACAATTTGCATTTCATCACAAGGATTTGTTTGACATTCATTGATATCTAGAAATATATTACAGATGACGTTGGCAAGGACTCCATTAAGATCATTTTTATCATCTGTACAATTTTTTCTTTTTTTTCCGGTAATAAAATATATTATATAAATATTAACAATCTGACTTAGCGGAGTATATGGCATGGCGAACAATTGTTTATGAAAAGAGAATGTAAAATGTTGTATTTTTTTGTAACATAGGCACGTTGGAACGAAGACAAAGACTAATTAATGTTCTAAATATTCAACTATTAGAGCAAACAAGGAAATTAAATAATCCTGTGAACTAGATAGCTGTCGGGGAAACAGCAATAGAAATATCGCTTGGGTTCACAGCTTGGATTTGCGATAGAAAAGCAAAAAAAAAATAAGTGTTGACAGTGGACATAACAGATAATTTTGTGTATGCCGATATTCTGTGTTCACCTTACCTGTACAGTTGTAACCATTGCCCTCATAGCCCATGTTACAAGTACAATTATATGAACCATCAGTATTAGTGCAATTTGCATTCACATCACAAGGATTTGTTTGGCATTCATTGATATCTAGAAATATATTACAGATAACGTTCGCAAGGCTTATAATATTAAGTTTGATTTTGATAATCTGTAGAAATCTTTTTCTCTACTTTTCCCCAAAACAAAGTATATTTTATGAAAAAACTTTTGACAAGCTGCGTATATGACATGGTGAACAATTAGAAATGAAAAAGAATCTAAAATCCTCTTTCCAACTTCAACTTAGGCATTCTGGAAGGAAAAGGCTAATTCATGGGTATAATTATAATACAACTACTAGAGCAAACAAGGAAATTAAACTGATCCTGTGAACTAAATAGCTGTAGGGGAAACAGCAGTAGAAATATCGCTCGTGTTCAGAACTTGGATTTGCGATAGAAAACCAGAAAAAAATAATGTTGACTGTGGACATAACACATAATTTTTCTATGCCGATATTCTGAGTTCACCTTACCTGTACAGTTGTAACCATTGCCTTCATAGCCCATGTTGCAAGTACAATTATATGAGCCATCAGTATTGGTACAATTTGCATTTCCATCACAAGGATTTGTTTGACATTCATTGATATCTAGAAATATATTACAGATGACGTTGGCAAGGACTCCATTAAGACTCATTTTTATCATCTGTACAATATTTTTCTTTTTTTCCGGTAATAAAATATATTATATAAATATTAACAATCTGACTTAGCGGAGTATATGGCATGGCGAACAATTGTTTATGAAAAGAGAATGTAAAATGTTCTATTTTTTTGTAACATAGGCACGTTGGAACGAAGATAAAGACTAACTAATGTTCTAATTATTCAACTATTAGAGCAAACAAGGAAACTAAATAATCCTGTGAGCTAGATAGCTGTCGGAGAAACAGCAATAGAAATATCGCTTGGGTTCACAGCTTGGATTTGCGATAGAAAAGCAAAAAAA